>NC_044032.1:229577970-229840262 GCF_901765095.1 Microcaecilia unicolor | reverse complement strand
CACTTACAGTGCCGTTTCTTAAGTGACCAGATGGTATGGGAGGCAGGAAAGGACGCCAATTCCTCTGTTTGCGAAAAGCTATGTACAGGGCACAATGACAGCCCACCCTTTCTTTTCAGTTGCCAAGCATCTCATCAACAAATCTTGAAAAATGTAGTGCTGCAAAAACATGTTATATATGTGCTTTCCCAAGCCATGTAGCTAAAAAAAAAGGTCAGAATTTTAATTATGGGGGTTACATACATCCACATCAGTACTTACAATATGTCTAGTAGCACTAGAGAAATTATATATATATATATATACGTATGTATTAAAGGTTGTGTGGGGCAGAACTTTTAGTTCATGTTTGCATTGACCAATCATATGTTTGTTTTCAGATGGAAAGGATTCTGCCTCTGTGTTAGTTAAAGCATAGTGACAGATAAAAGTGACAAGATGAAATGGTCCCCCTGTCAATCAAATTGCAGTGTAAATCACCTGTTATCACCTGTTAGATGATGTGGAACCCTATTTTAGAAAGAATGTGGAGATGGCTTTCAGATGTCCAGGTTAGAATGTGGAGAATTTCCACAAATATTTTATAAGAGGCTTAGCCAAACATAGCATCTTGTAAAAAAAATAATAACCTCCCCAAAAATGCATTTATGGATCTCCATGTCCAGTGGAAACAGCATTAAAAAAAAAACACAAAACTTTATTTAGGGAAAATAAACATTCAACACCCCTTCGCATGATCATGGGATCAGGCTGTTTAATATTGCTGCTCCCAGTCTGCAGGTATTCCTAATCCTGCAGCACCGTGACCTCCAATCAACCCCCTGGAACATCCAATCCCCTCCCCCATGCACACCCCAGAAAAGGCCTCCCACGAAACACCTCCACAGGCAGCCTGACCTCTACGGTAGTGCCATGACATTATTGCTAGGAGTTGCAGTAGCTATTTTGGAATCTGGGACCTTTACGCAGGAGTGAGCTGAGGTCGTTTCTGCTCCAACTAGGCAGCAGGACCCCAGTAAGCCCAGAAAAGGGGATTGGGGGTGGGTAGAATGGTAGGAGAATCTGCTGGGGGGATGACCTTGGGTGTGTTTTTTTTATTGTTGGGGGTAGTGGTTGGGGGGAGGTGTACCTGAGGGGGATTTAAATGTAAGCCTACTAGGGACAGAGAAAGTACCTGCTTATAATAAATCTAAACCACTTTGGTTGTACCACAGGTGAAATATCAAATCCATGACCCTTTATTATGTAATCTGCAAGGATGTCTAAACTAATATTGAGAGTTTTACTTCTTTTTTTTTTTTTTTGTACTCTCCTGGTTAAAGGAAGGGTGTAATTTGGTTCAAGGAAAAGACAGCAAAATCTCAGCTTTCTAGGGTAGGAGACTTACAAAGGGCAATTGTGAATCTAGAGGGAGTTGTCTGAAGCACTGTAGCCTACTGAATTTTAGCAACATTGAAGTTATTTTAGGAAGGAGAAATTATAAGGGAACTGTGCTGATAATGTATGGGAAAAAGAGAATGAGATTACTCTGTTCTGTACAGTAATATGACAAGAGAGAGAGAAACCACAGTGAACATTCTAGACCCATCCTGTTACATTAATTCAAGATCTGATAGCCCCAAAATGTATATAAGTATTCAAGACTTAGTAAAAGATAAACAATATGGCATGGTGGTTTTTTTTTTTGTTGTTGTTGAAACCTGAATGACCCTTTATTACAGGCTATTTGCCCAGTGGGCTATGGTGTTTTTCATAGTCCTAGAATAGGAAGAAAGGGTGAGGAGATTATTACTATCTACAATAAAATCTTAGGAGTCAATAATCAGCCAGTGGCACACAGCGGTTTGCTGACCACTGACAGCATTTTGCCCAGAAATTCAATGCTGGGCCATATCCAGGCTTCAGCACTGAATTTCCGAGTTTCTGGAGCCAGCTACATAAGTGCAATATTCAGCACTTAGTTGGCTATGGGACACCACATAAAGATAGGACTGATTTTTATGTGGCCCTGTTTATACAGTGACCTCGATCAGTTAAGAGCTAAATATTGGAACTTAACCAGCCAAGTGCCAACTCTGCCCCCAGAATGCCCCCAAAATAGCCAGTTTGGCTTTAAGTGCTAACTGGCCACTTTCAGCAGCACTGACCAGTTAAGCATCACTGAAAATGACTGGTTAGCCCCAAACAGGCAATATAACCAGCCAGGATCTGTTTCTGGCCAGTTAAACTGATTTGAATATCAACCCCTTAGATTTAAAATGGTAGATAAAATGTCCACCAGTAACTTAGAGTGTATGTCTTTACAACTGAAGATGAATGATTTATAGCAAGAGTTGGGAATTTTTAATAGTTTGCCATCCTCCAAGTCGGAATATCAAACAATTATTTCACAATTATCCCTCCATTTTTCGCAGATGTTTGTGTACATTTGGAACATTGGTACAGTTGGAAAATCCTTCTACCCAGAATGTCATTCGATTTATAGAATTTGCTGGATTTGATTGAATTTTAGGGTTATGAATAAAGGGCAAACACATAAAACAGGACACCAGTTGGGATTTATTAACCACCTTATGAAGAGATTTACCCAAGACGTACCGCAAGGAAAGCTTGCTAAAACTTAAAATTTTGTTAACAGTATAACAATGGACTCAGACTTAGGTCCAAACATTAAGCACATTGGGCAGCAAGATCTTTTCACAGTTTTCAGTTGGCAGCAGTGTCCTCGACTTCTTTCCATGCAATCCCAACATGGTGTATATCTTCTCTGAAGGTTTTCCTTTCTTTCTCTTGCCATTAGATGGTGTCCATCACATTGCAATCTCTGGAATTCTTAGGTCTGAAAGCCAGAAGATTTTGCCAGCTAAGCACATCCTGCACTCCACTACGATGCAATGCAGCCTACATAATTGGACTCTTTATAGTATTTCTTCCATAGTAATGTGGTCTTGGTACATGACACGTATTTTCATTTTTTTCTTAAATATAATTGATTGGGAGGTGGGGGGCTTGATATTATTCAAGATTTCCTTGTAAATGTGTAATGTGATTCAAAATATTTTTTTTATGAACCATTTCAACTAACTTTTTTTCTCTGATAAAAGCCCCTTATCTCTGCCATCAGAAAGACATTTTCAGGCATCCACTCCTAGCTCTCCTCCAGGTCTCTGACAATATTTTGGCTGGGAATTGACTGATAGAATTTGCCTTTTTCATTTTTCTTCCTTTTTAAATTCCAGAAGACTCTGTTCCTTCCCAACTGAGGACTTAAAATTTACAGGCCCTTTTACTAAGCTGTGCTAGAAAGTGTACTGCGCTATTTTTAGTGTGTGGGTTTCCCGCCATGTGCTGAGGCCACTTTTACTGTGGCTGTAAAATGACTGCAATTTAATTTTTTCCATTAATAGCCATGCACTAATTTCCCAATTAGCATGCAGCCATTAGTACGGGAGCCCTTACTGCCAGCTATTTACTAGGGGTAAAGGCTCCCGTGCTAAACCCCCACTAATTGGCAGATTGCGGCAATTTGCTAATCAGTGCAGCGCATGCTTACCCTCTGCCCTCAAACATGACCCATGCTAAAAAATTATTTTATATTTTTTGGCATGGGATTGGCGCATGCTGATCCCAAAACTACTACGGGACACCTGAGTGCATCCCCCAGTAGTGCTTTTTAGCGTGCAGTAAGCATGCGCCGGTGCTTACCGCCGCTTAGTAAAAGGGCCCCTTAGAGCAAAGGTATTTTTATTTCTTCTTCTTCTATGCTTTCTAGTTCTTGTTTTATTTTCTAATTAAAACATTTCTAGCAATGGCCCTTTCTAGGTAAGTTAAAATAAACTTAATATATAAAAAATAGCACAACACATAAAAATGGCTATCTATACTATATCTCATATAAGAGCATCAAGAGCAAAAAGCTTGAACAAACAAATTAGTTTTTAATCACTTCTTAAAGAAAGATCCATTTCTGAGATTTCTCAACCGAGCAGGCAACTTATTCCATAAAACTAAACCACGGATAGAAAAGGCAGCATTCCTTTTGTTTGCATAGCGTATCTGCAGAGTATCTGGCAAGCAAAGTAACCACCACTCTGGGTGGAACGCCCTATAATATGATCAAAACAAGGTGAACCCATCAGCATACACACTGCTGCATTCTGTACAACCTGGGGAGCATAACACCTAGTGAATCTAATGCACACTTACAACCACTGTGTGCCTGCATTTATACCTACAATGAGAGGAAAAGCCTCATACTACTGTGGCACCACTAGGTTAGCTTTAACCGAAAAAATATTTTAGGCTCACAGTGATAAAGTAATCATGGGTTAAAAAAACTTTTCATTGATCAAATCATGGTGAAATCATCAGAAACCACTTATTTTGTCAGTGCTCCGTTGCTCCGTGGATACTCTATAAGAGTGAGATCTCGACGGACCTGTTTCGCTTCCGCTTTGTCAAGGGTCCTCACGACCATGAGAGCCTGGGAGCTGCTAATGCAAATTCGCATGGTGTGAATCAGAGCATAACACCTAGCCTGAGACATACCTGCATATAGAACATTACAGTAATCTACCGTTGTCAACACAAGACTCTGTAGCACCATCTGAAAATCAGACACAAGGAGCATAGGATTGAATTACTTTTGATACCTGCAAGTCCAGCACCACTCCCAAACTCACCAACTGATCTTAAATAGGCAGTGAAACACCCACAAACTGAATGGGCTCAAGCATTAACTCAGTTTTAGCCAGATTCAGCACAAGCTTATATTGACTCCCATCCAATTCTGTATCTCCTGAAAACAATTCTTCAACTTCACAGCTGCCTCCTTGAACTCCACATTCACTGGGAAGAAGAACTGGATGCCATCAGCATATACTCTGTACTCTACAGACAGATCACAAAGCAAACTACACAATGGCACCAAATAGAGATTACAAAGTAACGCTGACAATATTGAACCTTGGGGGACGCCCATCTTAACTGGATGTACCATTAAGGTGGTGTCCCCTAGCCTTCCTTGCATCACCCTAGCTATCAAATAAGACTCAGACCAGGAGTAGACTTTCCCATGCACACCTGTCCCCCTCAAACATTGCAGCAGGACAGAATGACTCACAATATCAAAGGCAGATGAAATGTTTAAAGAAACCAAACCATAACATAAATTCATATCTAACCCTCTTCTAATCACAACCACCAAAGAAACCAACAATGTTTCTGTTTCATGGGCCTTCCAAAAACCTTAATAATAAGGATCTAGCAAATGTTGATCTTCAGCAGTCTTAATTAATTGCTGTAATATTATTTTTCAATGATCTTCCCAAACATGGTACCACTGCAATTGGTCTATAATTCGTCAGTACATTTGTATCCAGCATTTCTCATTTCAACAAAGGTATGACTGTAGCCAGACCTTATGGGAATCTAGAAACCTCCCCTCTCTAAGTCATAAATTCACCAAATTCACTAACATTGATGCAATATGCATCCATGCTATGCAACACTGCCAATGAACAGTGATCTAGCAATGCCTTTGTTGATATAACTTCTTCAAGAATTGTAGGGCATCTACTTGTGAAGCAGATGGATGAAAATTCCCATTCATTTTTGGGTAATTCTATGTGAAAGGTTATAGAGATGTTCAACTAAATTATTTGTACTGAGACATTGTAAAAGTTGTTAGCTGTTAATGTGCAAGTTGGATGCACTGTTTACCAGTACATATTGTGAAAAGTCACATGGAAGAATATCTAGAAAGTACACTGTACATTGCTTAGACGGTCTGAGTAAGTGAATATATTGTGAATGTATGTGGAAGTGTTTGAACAGGGAAATGGATATGAATTATGATATACTCTTTTGCAATAGGCTAGAATACCAATTGATTTTATTTTAAATTCACTTTAACTAGATTTGCATAAAGTATAAAACCTGAGAACAGCATTGTGCTAATGCTATTTTGTTTAAGAACTGGCCAGACATTAAGTAAATTTTCACTTGTTGGAACCTGTGACCTTTATGACTTTATGCCAAACAACTATTAAGTCCTAATTGCTGCTCTGCTTATTTGTTTTATTTTTCATTCAAAGCACCCTTATTTACTCTAAGTTGGCATCTTTGTGAAGCATGATGCGAGACCCAATCTATACGGGATCATATAGTCTCCAAACAGTGACACCTACAGCTGCATTGCTGGAAGGAGAATTTCGTTGGACTCATTTGTGTGATTTAAGACCTGATTCATTTACTGGATGAACTGTTGAACTCTACCCCGGTGATTACACTGTTGCTCTGATTGCAGGATTTTTGCTTTATGTAATTTATGTTACATGTTGAATATAATGCTTTCTGTCTGCTTACTAGGTGTACACTTATATGTTTATTCCTTTATTCAGTTAGCACCAGCAGCTTTACCATTACCAAAGCAACGGATTGACTCATGTTTCATAATGTTTCTGTTCACATAATAAGCTATGTGCTATCCATTTCTTAGCCAAATGTTTTTGTTTCTAATTTTTGAATATGTCCTTTTCTAATTTTCTGAATATACCCTCTTATCCTTCAACTACTGGATGCTGTCTTCCTCCCTAACTTCTGTTTGTCAGGCAGTATGTGATCCCTCAGTTTGCCTCATTGGAAAAGAGTCATGAGGAGGCTGAGGAATCACTGGCAGCATATATGAAGAAAATGTTAACTAACAAAGAAGTTTCTCTGTCTAATGTAATTCCAGATCAGTTTGAAGATCCTGAACGTACTGAGCTTGGAAAGGTTCAAGCAGGAGACTGGGTCCTAATTGAGGTCATCAAGAGGGAAAACTGAGCTTCACCCGTTAGGACAGTCCATATCAAGAACTCCAGAGCTCCCCCACAGCGGTCCACACAGCTGAACGAAGTACCTGGGTATACTTATCACACTGCAATAAGGTTGCAGAGCCTGGAGCTGAGATTAAGCAACCAGACTGGACCAACTTCTCGCAAGGGTAAGCCCGGCTACAAAGGGGAGGTGCTCCAATAGGAACCCTCATCTCAAACCCAGTGAAGAAAAAACAACCCAAGCGTGACTTTAGGGTCAAAATGGAGGCCTTACCATCTGATCCAGATGACACTGCTCCGTCTATTCTGGACCCTTTCGCATTGGGACTCTTACCCCAACATTAACTTTCCTTGAAGGAGATTCTTCCTGGACCCATCTATTGAATCTATCTGATCTTCACCCTTCACCTACTCTTTTTTTTCTGGAACTTGAGAAGGACTTGTTTATTTTGAACTTTGCATTTTGGACCTTTGCCATAATGAAGTATTTGCTTTATTCTTACAACTCTTTGCTGTTCTCCTGTTCTTGTTGCTCACTCTCCACCCTCTGTTCTATTCTTACCATTAATACTACTCCTAATGTGTCTGCAGCTTATGTTGCCTAGTCTTCTAATGCTGATATCATCTGGTGTCTGCTGCTATACAAGTTAACTATTGCTGTATTGCTTGTGTACGTTCCTTCTTTGCCTTTCCTTCTCTTTTTTTGTTCTAAACCTTTATCTACTCATGAAGTCTATTGCATGTTACATGCTGGTACCTGTCAGAATTTGCCTCTCCATCTCCAAGTTCGGGCTGCACAGTGGACCACATATAATTGTGATCATGCTTGTGATCCTAATCCTTATGATATGTTTCTTTCTATTATTTCTCAAACTCCTCCCCCTCCTATTGTTTCTTCCTGTACTCAGACTCACATTGCTGCTTTTCTTACGGTGTCTTCTTGTTATGCAAAAAATGGCTCTGCTGTGGTTAACTGTACTGAATTTTTTATTAGTCGTATTAATTGTCCTCTATCTCCTTCTTACATACCTGTTTCTCCTGTCTTGGTAGCTGATCCTCTCATTTCGGCTCCTCTCTGGTACAGGTCACCACTTAGGTCAAGTATTGTCTTGTGTGACCACTATTCCTTTTAATTCTTCTAGTGCTGTTTTCCTTTATGGTTATTTTCTGGCATTGTTCCACTCACTTATACCCATATATTCCTGGAAATGCTTCTGGTATCTGTATACCTGTGCTTTTGTTTCCCCTGTTGCTGTTTTTCCTGTTTCAGCTTTTCTATTCCTGCTGACTTTTGTTTATTTTCTAGCACTGAACTTGGTGCAGTTGCTTTCTTTACTCCTGGCTTGCAGGCCGCTACTAATGCTAAGTGGCTTCAGAAAATTCGATATGACATGTTGAAATTTCTTAATTTAGAATACAGTATGCTCACTTCTGCTCATCCTGTTGATTTTCTGCTGATGCTTGGTTTTCAGGTTTGTGTCCTTGTGTAAGAAATATGCCACCATAGTTTTAATTGTTCATGTACCCAATTTTACTCATGTTACCATACCATTGCTTCATGCTTCCTCTTACACATATCATTCTCTCCTGCACCCCATTTTTGTCCTCTTGAATTCTATTTTGTATTTTTAATCATTGTTTTTTAGCTGAAAAATCCCTTGTGAACTTTTCTCTCTGAGGCACTACCAGTATTGGCTCTGAAGAACCCAGTCCTCCCTCCAGTCTTCCACCTCTGTGTGTGCTCCGTGTGTGTGAAAGGCCTCATGCTCCTTGCTTTTCAGCCTTTCAAGAGGGAAATGTATATTCCTTCCTATGCTAGGCCTCTTACAAGAGCTACGGTAGGCCTGTTACAAAAGCCTTTACATTGCTCTGTTTGATTCTCACAAGTTAACCTAATAAGTTGCCATCTTGTAACATACAGTGCTTTCTCAGGACTGAGGAATAACACTTCAAAGATGCAAGTTTGGCAGGAGCTGAGACTATATCTTTCATATAAGGTGGATATAACCTTGGGACGTGGTGCGAGACTGAGGAGAATACAATGAGCCTAAAGAATGTTTCAGTCTGGGGAAAGAGGACACAAGGGGATTGTTAGTTTGCTGTGTGACTAACTGCATGCAGAACTGATAGCTAATTAGCCAATGGCCACCGACTGTGCACATGCACACATCAGGAGAAACTGATAGAATACAGGAACAATCCATATATGGCACAGGACTTTCTGCTTTTAGTTTAGGAGAAATCACATGATTTAGGAGAAACGAAACTTACAAAGGGTATATGTGATAGCTGAAGAAGTGTGAGCTGAGCAGTCTTTGTTATTCAGAGTTTGCTTCTTGCTTTGTTGTGTGACAACCTGCTCCAGAGAGAACAATTACTTTGTTTTGACTTAGTGAGATACCAATAAAGATTTTACTGGTTGCGCCATCAACTGAGTCTAAATTGTCTCTCTTATTTTTTCAGCCCCCACAGGGCTGAAGTGTTCCCCTCTCCCAAGGGACAGGGATAACACATCAATATATAAATGTTTGTGTGTAATTGAGATCTAGACTACATCTGTGTTTGTGTCATTCAGTTCCAGAGCACATACCTCTATGTGTCATTGACTTCTAGACTATATCTGTCTATTTGTGTCTAATTCAGTACTAGAATATATCTGTATATATACCAGGGGCGTATCTGGACTCCGGTGGTAGGGGGAGCCAGAGGGAGGGGGCACATTTTAGCCCCCCCCTGGCAGCACCGACCCCCTCCCCCCTCCGCCACCGACTCTCTCCACCCCCTCCCACCGTCAATGTAGTAAATTTAAAATAAATTGGAGAAAGTTTTTCTTCACTCAGTGTGTAATTAAACTCTGGAATTTGTTGCCAGAGAATGTGGTAAAGGCAGTTAGCTTAGTGGAGTTTAAAAAAGGTTTGGCTGGCTTCCTAAAGAAAAAGTCTATAGACCATTATTAAATGGACTTGGGGAAAATCCACTATTTATGGGATAAGCAGTATAGAATGTTTTGTACTTTTGGGGGATCTTGCCAGGTATTTGTGACCTGGATTGGCCACTGTTGGAAAAAGGATGCTGGGCTCCATGGACCTTTGGTCTTTCCCAGTATGGCAATACTTATATACTTATGTACTTATCATTTGTATATACATGTGTGTGAAAGAGTTGTAGAATACATCTGTATATATGTGTGAGTTCTAAAATACATCTGTACATGTGTGATTGAGTCCTAGAATACATCTGCATATGTCATTGAGTTCTAGAATACCCTGTATCTGTCATTGAGTTCTAGAATACTTCATGTGTGTCATTGAGTTATAGAATGCAATTGTGTATTTGTGTCTCATTAAGTTCTAGAATACATCTGTGTATGTACATATATTTGTGTGTGTAATTGAGGTCTAGAATACATCTGTATACTTGTCATTGAGTTCTAGAATACTTACCTGTACATGGGTATCATGGCTGGAACTTGAGAGGGAGGGAGGGGGGTCTGGAACTCTGAGGAGAGGATGGGGGCCTGGAACTATGAGGAGAGGGGGGCAAGGGGAGAGGAGGAGAGGGGAGGTGGGGAGGGGGAGAAATGCACCACCTGTAAAAAAAAAAAAAATAAATAAGCACCCCCAATCATTTTGAAAAGTTGGCTCCTATGGTAGCGGATTCTAGAGGTCAGGCAAGTATGGGATTTGGTAAAACTTACTAATAGGGAATGGAAGAGCAAGAGTATCCAGAGCAAGCAATAGTTATATAGGAACGACAGCCTATTGAAGACTTGGATAACATAGGGTGTGAGAGCAATTTGAAACACTGGAGGACAAGTAGAACGTGTCAATAGCTTGAACATTCCTAAATGTATGTGAGATTGGATGGACTGGGGAGGAGGGTGTTTAAGTGTGCAGTTATCAGATGATGATCGAGAGGGGAAGAGCTGAGGTGCAGAATGGAGAGAGTGAGCAGTTGGAGAAGAGAAGAATATACAGATCAAGACAGGACCATCTGGTGAGGGGGGGATAGTGGAGCACAGTTGAAGATTGAAAGAGGATGTTAAAGCGGAGAACTGAGCAGCATAAGAGTCAGAGGGATCAGTTAGTATGAATGTTAAAATTCCAAGCATGAGGAAGGAGATGAAGGTTCAAGGAAGAAGGAAAGCCATGGCATCAAAGTCAGTGAGAGAAAAAAGGGACTTCTCAGGTGGTCAATAAATGACCTGCTACTTGGCAGGCGCAGACAACTGAACGATGGAGTGGACTTCGAAGGAAGAAAGCATGAGGCTGAGGTGGAAGAAGAGGTTGAAATCTACAGGAGGGCTGAAAGTAGTAGCTAGACACCACCTCCACGGCCAACTGGGCGAGGAGTATGGGAGAAAAGGTAACTTCCCTGATACAGAGCCATAGCTGAAGCAGAGTCTTCAGGGAAAGCCAAGTCTCAGGTAGGGCAAGCAGATGGAGCGTACGAGAGATAATAAGAGGTTGTGGATGTAGGAAAGTTTGTTTGCAGACAGAGCAGGCATTCCACAGAGCACATGAGAAAAGGCAGGAAGAAGGGGGAAGGGGAGAGGAACAGAAATTAGATTGGAGACATCATGGTGTGACCTGCATGAATAGGAATGAGAGCTGATGTGGGAGGACCAGGACTGGGATTGATATCCCAGTGGAGAGCAGGAGAAGAGCAAGAGAGTACAGAGAAGAGTAGGAGAGGCATGACGACAGCAAAGAAGGTGAGATTTACTCAGATAGAATGGAGATGGTTGAATGGAGGAAGGAAATGTTGAAGTAGCTCTGAAGTCCTCTTAATTTAAAAGGTAGTGCATTCCAAAAGGATAGGCCAACCTAACCTTTTGATAGGAAGGAGCATCCAGCCAAAAACCTTTTTACAGATCTCAGAGATCGTTTAGGTTGTAAACATGCAATTTAGCTGCCAACAATGGTGAAACATGTCCTGTAACATACAAAGAATTTTAAACTTAATCATAAATACAATTGGGAGCCAATGGAGGTCCTTAAGTACAGGAGAGTTATGATTATACCTGTTCCATCAGTAAGAAGTTTTGCCACTGCATTCCGTGCAACTTGTAGAGCTTTAAACTGATTTTTCTGTACACCAAGCAACAGTCCATTGCAGTAATCAAAGCAAGGTGTAATAATGCTTTGAACAACCGTTCTAAGATTATTAATTGTCAACAAATCCTTCAGTCTTCTCAATAAAAATGACTTGAAAAAGACATCCTTATTTATTTCTGAATATGCTTCTTCAGTGATAATGAAGAATCCATCATTACTCTTAAATGATAATTAAAGCCAAATAGTGAAAGGCTGAGGTGAGGGGAACTGAAAGGCTGAAAATCCAATGTATGAATTATTGGAAGAGAATGTCAATGTCCTAGTGGAATCCTGAGCTTCTGAGGAAAACCCACTACCTGAGATGTTTTCAATCCAGAAGAAGAATAGGAATACCTAGTAAATGGAATCCTCCCAATTCACACAATCTCTAAGCAAAATGTGACATTCTTTAATATGGTACTTCTGGAACAGATAGGATGACTAGGTAGCACCTTTTAAGAAAGGAAGTGCTCAGTAGAGACTGCGTCAGAAGAGTCCAAAGCACCAAGTAAATCTTGAACCTTGAAAGAGGAGTGTGAAGTCAAGAGCATTATGTTCAATTAAGACGTGTGTAATCAAGCATCTGCAGCAGCTTGTATATAAAATCAGACCAGTGGAAAACACAGCTATGGCACCTGGCTATCTTCACTTTAGATCTTAATAAACACCAGCGAGAGCTACCGTGAAGAGGACTTGGTCACTCTTGAATATGAATACTTTCATCCATACTCCATTGTACTATCTGATCGCTATAGAAATGATAAGTAGTGGTAGTAGTAGTAATGATTGATCACACTTTTAAAAAAATCCTTAATTGATCCCCCACCCTCACATCAAATGGTTATAACTTGCAATTTTATTAGACATATGGGACCCAAAATAATCAGTGCTGAAAAATAACGCACTAAGTGCTATTCTATGAAAGTTAGGCACCATTTATAGAATATGCTTAGTGCTGGAATCAGTGTCTAACTTTAGACATGAGGATTTACACCAAGTAAGCCCTGGTGTAAACCTGTCAGGTTCTCAGGTTCAGAGCCCGCGGGGCCGGGCTCTGGAGCAAACGTGAGCCCTTGGGCTGCTGCCGAGGAGCGACAGCAGCAGGCAAAACCCACCAACCAACACTGGGTAAGCACACCAGCTGGGACTGCAGGCACTGCCCAGCGAACCGGAACACCTGGACTGGAATCCCCCGGACTGGAGGACACAGGACTGGAACACTGGACTGCAATCCCTCGGACTGGAACACACACCGGACCGGAACACACTGGACTGGAGCACACCAGACTGGAACACACACCGGACCGGAACACACTGGACTGGTCCCCCGGACTGGAGGACACAGGACTGGAACATGGGACTGGAGCACACTGGACTGGTCCACACAGCTTCACCTGCACTTAGCTACTAAGCCCCCAGAAGTTGAGCTCCTGGGTTCGAGTAGCCGACAGGACTTACTGGATACCGGATGACATAGGGACCAGGACTGGAAACAGAAGTGCTCCTAAACCTAAACTGATCTACTTGCTCCCAAGCCCTAAACCAGCAGGAGTGTTCCTAACAGTAAACTGACAAAAGGACTTCCTAAGCCCTATACTAAACAGGAGCTCCTAAGCCCTGCTCAAGAAAGGGACTTCCTAAGCCCTAAACTAACAGAGCAGGGTACTAAATACAAAGCTAACACAGGTGCTACTAAGCACCAAGCTACAAGCAGAGCTTTACACTAATAAGCTAACACAAAACTAAACCAGCTACCTAAGCACTGCTCTAGCAAGCTAGATACAACTAACAAGGTGCTTCCTAAGCACTACTCTGGCAAGCAACCAGAAGAGCTCCTAGCACTAAAAGGGAAGACAGGGGAGCCACAAGGAAAAAGAAGGGAAGCTAACACATAAGCCAAAAGTGATTCTAAATCACCAAACACCAACAGCAAAGACTGCAATGCTCCCAATAGCACAAACACCAGAAGTACTTCTAACAGCAAACTCTGCAGTGTTCCTAACAACACCAAACCTTGAAGTACTTCTATCAGCAACAGAGCTTCCAAAGCCCTACACATAGCAATGCTTCCAAAACCAAGAGGGAAAAGCAGGGGAACCATAAGGGAAAAGCAGGAAAGCTAAACACACAGTCACCAGTGCACACTGCACTAACACTAACCTGGACCTTAGCAAAAGCAAGCAGGGAACTAGACACAACGTCAGAAGTGCACACTGCACCACCCTACCTAAAGCAAACACAACTGTTGCAAAGGCCCTGAAGGAAACAACACCACTTCCTTATCAAGGCCCTCCCTGATGATGTCACACTCCCTAGACCTAGGCAAAAGCACACTGACCCAGAGAGGCCCAACCCACACCAATGCAAAACCGTGAAACACTTGAAGCCAGTACACCCAAAGAGAGTTAGAGCAACTCAGACTACCCACCCAGGTGCAGTATAGTGAAACAATTAGAGCCCTGCTGCTGGAAGCTGCCAGCACAGAGAGACAGAGCCAGCTCAGAAAGGACAGAGAAAGAAACAGAAGCCAGCTAAGAAGCTGACTCCCAGGAAAGAGGTAAGTTTGAGAGGGGTTCAGACCCCAATCATAACAGCACCTCCCCCTCAAGGCTCCCGTGTCCCCACGGGAGCCCCAGGTCTCAAAAGACAATTTAGGTCTCCATGGGTAGCTGTGATGAAATCTCCCAATGGGTTTCACAACATAAATCTGGGCGGCTGGGCAGGACGTGACAAGTACATCTGGAACTAGGAAACCAGAATGGCTTTGGCCGCCACGAGGCTCTTTAGAACGGCTGCTAGGCAGGATCAGAGTCTTGGATGCAACAAGTGGAGTTCTATTCAACAGGAACCATCTCCTGAAGGAATCCACAACTTCCTGGCACTCCACTGTAGCAGCCAGAACTGGGCTAGAGCCCCACACCCATCCTGGAATCTAAAGCCGGACAGGAACTCGAACAGGACTTCAGACTGGACCTTGCCTCTTGGCTGGAGCTGGAACTCAGGAGGGGTTCAACGTCTTGGTTGAAGTGGGAACTCAGAGTAGACTCAGCATCTTGCCTGAGACTGCAATCTGATCCGGCCTCAGCCTCTTGGCCGGAACTGCCACTCAATTCGGACTCAGCCTCTTGGCTGGACTCGGTACTCAACGTAGACTCAGCATCTCGGCTGGCACTGGGACTTGCTCCGGACTCAGCATCTTGGCCGGAACTGCAACTTGACCCGGACTCAGCCTCTTGACCGGGACTGCAACTTGACCCAGACTCAGCATCTTGCCTGGGACTGGAACTCCAACTTGACCCGGACTCAACATCTTGGCCGGGACTGCAACTTGACCCAGACTCAGCATCTTGCCTGGGACTGGAAATCCAACTTGACCCGGACTCAGCATCTTGGCTGGGACCGCAACTCTCACCCGACTCAGCATCTTGGCCGGGACTGTAACTTGACCCGGACTCTGCATCTTGCCTGGAACTGGAACTCCAACTCTCACCGGACTCAACATCTTGGCCGGGACTGCAACTTGACCCAGACTCAGCATCTTGCCTGGGACTGGAACTCCAACTTGACCTGGACTCAGCATCTTGCCTGGGACTGTAACTCAATTCTGATTCGGCATCTCGGCTGAACTCTGCACTCAGTGCAGACTCAGCACTCATCGTGGACTCGTCATCTTGGCTGGGCTCTGCACTCGGTGTAGACTCAGCACTCATCGTGGACTCAGTATTGTTGGAATAATGTATTGTATTTTGCATGCATTGCCTGTCACCAATTTTTTCTCTGTGATTACTCTGTGACCTCTGATGTGAATTACTTAGAGAGGTCACACCCATGCAACTTCCTGTGGGGGGTTAGGCACAGCACATGGAGCTCATGATCTCTCCTAAGCTGAGAGGATCTATGGTGGTGTGAGCATCCATTACCATCTAAGCACATGGAAAGAGCTGATAATCCAAATGTATAGTATTATGTATATATAAGCCTGTCTGAATATAATCTAACTACAAACTGTGAGTAAACAGATGTTTTGTTACTTCAACTTTAAAGTGACTCAGCAGTGAATTATTCTGGGGTGTATGAGAGAGATGAAGAAAAGAAATTAACATTTCTAAAGCTGAAGCTGTGTGTATAAAAATCTGCTAATTATTTACTACAAATAATCCAACAAAAGGGTTATGGGCCCAGGAATTGAAAAAGAGAGAAATATTACCAGGCAGTAAAAAAAGCCACATTTTTCTCTTAAGTTTTAAAAGAAAGATTCAGTCTGTCTCTCTCTCCCCCCACACACCAGACAGAAGGCTAAGAAAATGGCTGAGGGAGGAAATTCACCATTTTCCCACTCTCTCAAGGTGCCTAAATTAACTGAATTTAATTATCAGCAGTGGGAACTAAGATTCATATGTCTCCTTCAAGCAAAGAAATTAAATATATGCTTAGACCAAAACAGAACAGCTGAAAATATGGCTGAATGGGACAATGCAAACTATTATGTGAAGTGCATGTTTTTGGAAGCTCTCTCAGAGAAACAAGCCATATTAGTGGAGGGAAAAGATACACCAAAGGACATTTTATATAAACTGAGAACTATGTATGCAACTACATATGCAAAACAGCAACCAATTTGGTTGGCAGAGTTGAATGAAACCAAATTAAGGGATAAAAGTAAATGTAATGATCACATTATGCATCTTATGTCTTCATTTCAAAAGCTAGAACTTTCTGGAATTCCCATGTGTGATGCATTGAAAAGAGCATTTCTTTTTACCTCACTATCAAAGAAGTTTGATGTTTTTAGGTCTGTAAATGAAGCCATTGAAGGGCAATCTTTTGAACAGGCAGCATCAAAACTGAGGCAGGAATGCATAATTAATGATTCTGAGGAGAAGTGTTCTCAAAGTCAGTCAGAGAGAAATGAAACAAATTTCTTGGCAAAGAACAGAGGAAGGCGGAGCTATGGGAAAACTCCACCCAAGGGCAAGCTGATTTGCTACTCATGTGGAAAGGAGGGACATGTATCTAAATGGTGTAAGGAAACACAAAACACTCCCTCTAGCTCACCTAAGCCAATGGAACAAAAGAATTCTCCAACCAGGAAATATATGAAAGACAATGATAAACATAAGGGCTTTCTAATGGCAGAAAAATCTTTGACTATGGTAAATAATAATTCAAATGAAAGTACTTGGATTTTGGATTCGGGGAGCACATGCCATTTAACCAATTCTAAGGATTTCTTTCAGGAAATGAGTCCAGAAGAAGGTATTCTTAAAACTGCAAACTCAGGGACTACTCAGATCCAAGCAAAAGGCATTGGATTCTTAAAATGCAAAGTGTCTAATGAAGTTAAAGAAATTCCTGTAAGTGATGTCTTGTATATTCCCCAAGCAGTTTGCAATATGCTTAGTGTATCTACATTAGATAAGAAGGGATTTGTGATTCATTTTGAAAACAGTAAGTGCACAATCTCTAAAAATGATGAAGTGTATGCTGAAGCTTTTATGCATAATGATGTTTATAAACTGAGTATTTCAGGTGAAGCCTCACATATGGCGCAAGTAAGGAAGAATGATGGTAAATGTAGTCTGGAAATCTGGCATCGCCGCCTGGGACATCGTGATTTTAAGGTGATCCAGGATCTTTACAGTAGGCAACTAGCCACAGGCATTCAAATCAGTGCAGGTACTGGTAAAATGGAGAAATGCATAGACTGTGTTACTCAAAAAGGTATGAGACCCTCATTTCCTGCATACACAGGAAATAGGAGTAATAAAGTACTGGACTTAATACACAGTGACTTATGTGGACCGTTTAATATCCCATCATTGGGAAATAACAGATTTGTGCTAATATTCTTGGATGATTTCTCTAGATACTGTGTGGCCTATTTGCTGAAAGAAAAAAGTCAAGTCACAGACATGCTGAAGAAATACGTAGCCATGGTGAGCAATAAATTTGAAAGAAAACCAAAGGTTCTTCAGACCGACAATGGTGGTGAGTTCACTTCACAAAGCATGCGCACATTTCTAGAACAAGAAGGCATTCAGCATATCACAACAGTAGCTTATACACCAGAGCAAAATTCTGTTGCAGAGAGAAAATTTAGGTCACTTGTGGAAATGACCAGATGTATGCTGTCAGATAGCAATCTCCCTAAAAGACTATGGGGGGAAGCCATTCTCACAGCAGTGTACCTACAAAACAGAATGCCAACTAAAGGCGCTGAGCGCACACCACATGAGACATGGCATGGTAGGAAGCCAAACCTGTCACACATAAGAACATTTGGAAGTACAGCATATGCTCATGTACCAAAGCAAAGAAGGCATAAGCTGGATTCCACAACAGAAAGGGGCATTTTAGTTGGCTATGCTCCAGGACACAAAGGATATAGAATTTTGAATCTGAAAACTGGCATTGTTGGCATAAGACATGTTACATATTTTGATGAAAACAAAAGGGTTGATAAAGGCTGGATTATCCCGGATGAGCCTTATCATCCAGAATATGAAACTAGAACCATAATAGACATGCCAGTGTATATAAATGCCATACCAAGGCAGATGTCTGAAAGCAACTCATCTGTATCTAACGAGGAACAGGCAGAGGAAGCAGACACAGAAAGGATCATTGCAGGAGACAGTACAGTTGGAGAAGGGGAATCAATTGGAGAAGGACTCTCAGATTTAGAGGATGCGGAAAGGTCGGACCAACCTGTTGTCAGACGCTCATCCAGGGAAAACAAAGGTGTTCCACCCCCAAGACTGTCTTACCTAACAAAGTCAGCAGAAGCTCAAGAGCCCTTAACATGGGATGAGATTGAGAAAATGCCAGCAGAAGAAGCTGCTGAATGGCGTAAAGCTGCACAAGAAGAAATTGATGCATTGGATAAAAATAAAACTTGGATTCTTACAAAATTACCTCCTGGCAAGAAAGCTATAGGATGCAAATGGGTATTCAAGTTAAAAAGGAATGCACAAGGAAAAGTGGAAAGGTATAAAGCCAGATTAGTCGCAAAGGGATATCTTCAAAAATATGGAGAAGATTTTGATGAAGTGTTTGCACCTGTAGTGAAACACACGACAATTAGAACACTTCTGAGCATTGCAGTCTCAAAAGGCATGCAAGTCAACCACATTGATGTGAAAACAGCATTTCTTCATGGAGATATAACTGAAGACTTGTACATGGAACAGCCAACAGGTTTCATAAATACAAAACAAAGACAGCTAGTGTGTAAATTAAACAAAGGTCTTTATGGATTAAAGCAAAGTGCAAAATATTGGAATGACAAATTGCATGAAATATTGACAAATTTAGGATTTAAGCAAGGTGAAGCAGATAAATGCTTGTACACTAGGTGCAGAAATGGACAATATGCATACATTTTAGCTTTTGTTGATGATCTGCTCATTGCAAGCGAAAGTGAGCAAGAGTACAAGGACATTGTAAAATATTTAAACCTGAATGTTGAGATAAAAGAACTTGGTAATGTGTCATACTATCTTGGTATAGAAATTGAGAAACAAAATGATGGTTCTTATCTTCTAAGCCAGAAGCAGAAAATAAATGAGCTTATTGAAAGTTTAGGTATGCAAGATGCCCAAGTTGTAAGCACTCCCATGATCACTGATTTTCTGAAGGATGAAACAGTAAGAGAACCTTTACCAGATAACATCCAATATAGATCAGCCATAGGTAAGCTTTTATATCTGACTACCACATACAGGGCTGATATAGCAAATGCAGTAGGAATTTTGAGCAGAAGGGTCAGCTCACCTACCAAATCAGATTGGATTGCAGTTAAAAGGATGGTAAGGTATTTAAAAGGTACCATTGATTGTAAATTAAAGATTTCAGCCAATAGTAATCCAAAACTAATATGTTACTGTGATTCAGATTGGGCAGGGGATCATTCTGATTATAAATCCACAAGTGGATATGTGTTTATGTTTGGAAATGTAAAAATTTCTTGGGCCAGTCATAAACAAAGTATTGTGAGTCTGTCTTCTACAGAAGCTGAATATGTGGCTGTATCAGAAGCATGCAGAGAACTGATGTGGATTGAAAAACTTTTGCTGGATTTTGGAATAGCTGAACAGAGACCAATCCAGATAATGGAAGATAATCAGAGCTGCATCAGACTGTCACAGAATGACAAGGTTCAGTCACGCACGAAGCACATCGCAACGAAATACCACAACGTGCGAGAGTTGGCGAAAGAAGGGGTCATCAGTCTACACTATTGTCACACCAGTGAGATGACAGCTGACATCATGACCAAACCGTTACCCAGAGAACATTTTGAGAATCTGCGTATAAAGCTTGGACTTTGTGTGAATTAATAATTGCATGACAGTTATGCATGAGAAGGGGTTTGTTGGAATAATGTATTGTATTTTGCATGCATTGCCTGTCACCAATTTTTTCTCTGTGATTACTCTGTGACCTCTGATGTGAATTACTTAGAGAGGTCACACCCATGCAACTTCCTGTGGGGGGTTAGGCACAGCACATGGAGCTCATGATCTCTCCTAAGCTGAGAGGATCTATGGTGGTGTGAGCATCCATTACCATCTAAGCACATGGAAAGAGCTGATAATCCAAATGTATAGTATTATGTATATATAAGCCTGTCTGAATATAATCTAACTACAAACTGTGAGTAAACAGATGTTTTGTTACTTCAACTTTAAAGTGACTCAGCAGTGAATTATTCTGGGGTGTATGAGAGAGATGAAGAAAAGAAATTAACATTTCTAAAGCTGAAGCTGTGTGTATAAAAATCTGCTAATTATTTACTACAAATAATCCAACAAGTATCTCGGCTGGCCTCTGCACTCGGTGCAGACTCAGCACTCATCATGGACTCATCACTCGGTGTAGACTCAGCATCCCGGCTGGGACTGCAACTCGCTCTAGCCTCAGCATCTTGACTGGAACTACAACTCTCAGCATCTTGACTGGAACTACAACTCGATCCAGACTCAGCATCTTGACTGGAACTGCAACTCGATCCAGACTCAGCATCTTGATTGGAACTCCAACTCGATCCAGACTCAGCATCTTGATTGGAACTCCAACTCGATCCAGACTCAGCATCTTGACTGGAACTACCACTCGATCCAGACTCAGCATCTTGACTGGAACTGCAACTCGATCCAGACTTAGCATCTTGACTGGAACTACAACTCGATCCAGACTCAGCATTCATCATGAACTCATCACTCAGTGTAGACTCAGCATCCTGGCTGGGACTGCAACTCGATCCATACTCAGCATCTTGACTGGAACTACCACTCGATCCAGCCTCAGCATCTTGACTGGAACTGCAACTCAATCCAGACTCAGCATCTTGACTGGAACTACCACTCAATCCAGACTCAGCATCTTGACTGGAACTGCAACTCTCAGCATCTTGACTGGAACTACCACTCGATCCAGACTCAGCATCTTGACTGGAACTGCAACTCGATCCAGACTTAGCATCTTGACTGGAACTACAACTCGATCCAGACTCAGCATTCATCATGAACTCATCACTCAGTGTAGACTCAGCATCCTGGCTGGGACTGCAACTCGATCCATACTCAGCATCTTGACTGGAACTACCACTCGATCCAGCCTCAGCATCTTGACTGGAACTGCTACTCAATCCAGACTCAGCATCTTGACTGGAACTACCACTCAATCCAGACTCAGCATCTTGACTGGAACTACCACTCAATCCAGACTCAGCATCTTGACTGGAACTGCAACTCACTCCAGACTCAGCATCTTGGCTGCCCCTGCTGCAACTCGCTCCAGACTCAGCATCTTGGCTGTCACTGCTGCAACTCGCTCCGGACTCAGCATCTCGGCTGTCACTGCTGCAACTCGCTCCGGACTCAGCATCTGGGCTGAAACTCAAAACAGACTCAGGCACTGGGCTGGAACTCAGTGTGGACTCAGAAGCTTGGCAGACAAAGCCCTTCAGGCTGGACTCAGAAGTTTGTCGGGAAAAATCAGGAAGCCACCTTCTTTCAGCTTGGGCTTCAGGAGTATCCCGTAGGGTTGGCTCCGAGAGGAGTTGGAAGCGGTAAAAGAACAGCTTGGTAGAGGGATCAATAGCAGAAACTGGGTTTTCTTCGAACCCAAGCCAGGAGACACGCCTTCTTTCCGCTGCAGCTTCAGGGGTATTCTTCAGGGCTGGATCAGACAAAAGTGCAACCCGGTAATCCTGGAGTGTCAGAAACGGATCCAGATCAAAAATGGGGTTGGAACTGGGATCCAAACTGGTACTAGGAGGCTTGGTTTGAAGCGCCACTTGAACTGGATGCAGAGACTTGGCTTGAAGCGCTGCTTGGACTGGAATCGGAGACTCAGTCAGAAGCATCCCTCGGACTGGACTCAGAGGCTTGAGTGGAAGCGCCACCTGAACTGGGATCGGCGACTCGGTTAGGAGCATCCCTTGGACTGGCCTCTGAAGCTTGGCTGGACGTGCTGCTCGGACTGGATTCAGAGGCTTGTCTGGGCGCGCTGCTTGAACGGGACTGGACCCCTGCTGGGCCCAGAGCGTGGAATTCCCAAGACGTCTCCTCTCAGCGACAGCTTCAGGAGTATCCCACAAATCTGGATTCAAGACCAGGCTGCGGCGATATTCAGCGAGCGTGATGAAAGGGTCCATATCTGAAACTGGGTTTTCAGCGATTCCAAGCCACCGGACACGTTTTCTCTCAGCTGCTGCTTCAGGGGTCTTCTTCAACACAGGATGAGACAAAAGCTTCCCACGATACTGACGAAGAGTCATAGAAGGATCAAGAACAACGATGGAGCTGGACCCCAGCTGGGTCAGCTGGGCGGGGGTTCTTGCCGGGCTCATGGCCTTTGCAATCTGTCAGGTTCTCAGGTTCAGAGCCCGCGGGGCCGGGCTCTGGAGCAAACGTGAGCCCTTGGGCTGCTGCCGAGGAGCGACAGCAGCAGGCAAAACCCACCAACCAACACTGGGTAAGCACACCAGCAGGGACTGCAGGCACTGCCCAGCGAACCGGAACACCTGGACTGGAATCCCCCGGACTGGAGGACACAGGACTGGAACACTGGACTGCAATCCCTCGGACTGGAACACACACCGGACCGGAACACACTGGACTGGAGCACACCAGACTGGAACACACACCGGACCGGAACACACTGGACTGGTCCCCCGGACTGGAGGACACAGGACTGGAACATGGGACTGGAGCACACTGGACTGGTCCACACAGCTTCACCTGCACTTAGCTACTAAGCCCCCCAGAAGTTGAGCTCCTGGGTTCGAGTAGCCGACAGGACTTACTGGATACCGGATGACATAGGGACCAGGACTGGAAACAGAAGTGCTCCTAAACCTAAACTGATCTACTTGCTCCCAAGCCCTAAACCAGCAGGAGTGTTCCTAACAGTAAACTGACAAAAGGACTTCCTAAGCCCTATACTAAACAGGAGCTCCTAAGCCCTGCTCAAGAAAGGGACTTCCTAAGCCCTAAACTAACAGAGCAGGGTACTAAATACAAAGCTAACACAGGTGCTACTAAGCACCAAGCTACAAGCAGAGCTTTACACTAATAAGCTAAACACAAAACTAAACCAGCTACCTAAGCACTGCTCTAGCAAGCTAGATACAACTAACAAGGTGCTTCCTAAGCACTACTCTGGCAAGCAACCAGAAGAGCTCCTAGCACTAAAAGGGAAGACAGGGGAGCCACAAGGAAAAAGAAGGGAAGCTAACACATAAGCCAAAAGTGATTCTAAATCACCAAACACCAACAGCAAAGACTGCAATGCTCCCAATAGCACAAACACCAGAAGTACTTCTAACAGCAAACTCTGCAGTGTTCCTAACAACACCAAACCTTGAAGTACTTCTATCAGCAACAGAGCTTCCAAAGCCCTACACATAGCAATGCTTCCAAAACCAAGAGGGAAAAGCAGGGGAACCATAAGGGAAAAGCAGGAAAGCTAAACACACAGTCACCAGTGCACACTGCACTAACACTAACCTGGACCTTAGCAAAAGCAAGCAGGGAACTAGACACAACGTCAGAAGTGCACACTGCACCACCCTACCTAAAGCAAACACAACTGTTGCAAAGGCCCTGAAGGAAACAACACCACTTCCTTATCAAGGCCCTCCCTGATGATGTCACACTCCCTAGACCTAGGCAAAAGCACACTGACCCAGAGAGGCCCAACCCACACCAATGCAAACCCGTGAAACACTTGAAGCCAGTACACCCAAAGAGAGTTAGAGCAACTCAGACTACCCACCCAGGTGCAGTATAGTGAAACAATTAGAGCCCTGCTGCTGGAAGCTGCCAGCACAGAGAGACAGAGCCAGCTCAGAAAGGACAGAGAAAGAAACAGAAGCCAGCTAAGAAGCTGACTCCCAGGAAAGAGGTAAGTTTGAGAGGGGTTCAGACCCCAATCATAACAAAACCCCTTATTTTTTAACAGTGTGCATAAATTATAGGAATGCCCCTGATCTGCCCATGACCCTCTTTTTGGAGCCATGCGTAAAACTTACACGCAGATCCCTGTAACAAAATATGTATGTGTAAATTTCAATTAGTGCCAATGATTATTAGCATCCAATTATTGGGACTAATTGGCTTGTTATTCAATTAAATTGAGTGCACTAATTGTATGCGCACTCAAATTTGCGCATGCAATTTTAAGTGCCATTTACAGAATTTTGGGGATGGTGAGGAGAAAGTCTTGCTGCCTACCCACAGAAAAGTGAAGGGAGGAGCAGCTTTACTGAAACAAAATCAAGGTCAGGAAAGTAGCCTGTTTTAGTTTTTTTTTTTTTTCTTTGGGGGGGGGGGGGTGCTAGCATTCCATGTTAGTGCAGGGCATTTGCTAGGTGCACCCTTATAATGAGAACTGCCCACTGATCCTGGGGATTCCCAAACTGTAGATGTGAGAAGTGAATAAAATGCTTCCCTCTTTCCCTTTGTGGTGCAGTACAATCATAAAACAGAATAGCCAGTCAAAACAAAATGATTGTGCTCTGGGACTCTCTGAGTATGTTCAGTTCTTGCATAAACTGAACATGCACGGGTAGAAGTCTCGGTGTCAGCAGCTGGAGGCACGCCGCTGACTTCCGCATTACAGCAGTAGCACAAAGAGGATGAGAATGGCTCAGGCACCGAATTTCTTTGGCTGGCGGGGCTTTGACATCCCCGCCAGTAAAAGTATTTTTAAGACCCAGGGGGAGGGAAGGAAGGAATGCATTGCCCTCCCCCTATACATCCCTGCCCCCCCCCCCAAATTGAACGGCTGGCTATGTCCCTTGAATGGAAGATGCCGTCACCTTGTGGTAAGGGGGATTTCATTATGCCACTTAACTAGAAAGCTATTCTGTGTATGAAATATGCACAAAGAAAATAACCTTGAGAGAAGCAGCCCGTACAAAGAAACACACACTTTATTAGATCTCCAGTAATCTGGAATGTTTGTAGGAACAGGTCTGACTTTTGACACATGCAAATAGGATTATATTCATTGGAAAATCTTAAATCAGCTCATCAGGAGACTGATTCATGCTTCTCCAACAGAGTCCCAATACACAATTTCATTGAAGTCAAGTAGCATTTTATATTCTGCCATATATATTCAAGCCATAAAGTGTGATGACCAGTGCTTTATTCTGTATACTGTCACATTTCAGAAAGGCTGTGATCAGGAAGCTTGCAGGAGCGGAAGGGCTTTCAAACGCCTGTGAAGTAATAAGATGATGACTGGGGAGGAAGCCTTGACTATGATTGCTGGAAATCTCATCAAAGACTGCTTTTTTGCAGTTATGAAATATGTTTGTGGCAGACCTGGTGAAGAAATATTCTGTAATTTACATCACGTTCATGCAGCTGCAATCTGAGGGCTACACACAGACCTGTCTTTTGTGGTAATCAAAATATGCAAATCAACCTGCTTCTTAGATCAGCTATAGACATATATCTTGCAAATATTCTTTGCAGAAATACTGAAAACCACATCTTTTTATGGTTTTCAAAGAACTAATTTCACACCATTGACTTGGATGTACAGAGGCTCAATGGCCAGGGCTCCAGCTCCAAAGCTAGCTCTAAGACCAGGAGCGGAAGTGCACCTGACCAATTTTTAGCTATTATCCATAGTTGAAGCAAGATCGCTGGAGCCAGCTAGAGCTTGATTCAAAAGAGCAGAACTTCAGACCTTGGATCTGGAGCTGAGGTTTGGGAGCTGCTCCATCCCTTGCTACCCTAAAATAATGATAGTTTGCTGGAAGTAACAAGGGAGCCCTTTTACAAAAGGACGGTAGGGGCATAGGAGCCAACTTTTCACAATTATTGGGGGTGCTAAACCCAATGGAAATAACCGCTCTCGGGACACATACAAGGAATTCTCTCAATATTGGGGGTGCTCAAGCACCCACAGAGTCGGCTCCTATGGGTAGGAGTAGCAATGGCTTGGCATGTGGTGACTTGTGCTGTGCACCAATTCTGGCGCTAGAAATGTTTTTCTAGCACCAGGGACATGCCCGGTGGTAATCAGGCAGCGCCACACACTGCCCGGTTAATGCTGGGCTACCGCCAGAGCCCCTACCGCCTCCTAAATTGAAAGTGGTAAGGGCTTCCCCAGGAATGGCCACACAGCAAGTGTTTAACTTACTGCACGGCCATTTCCTTATTTAAAAGAAATAAAAGCCTTTTACCGGTGGGGCCTTGGCACGTAGCAAACCAGTGCACCAATGCCACTGCAGGTCCCCTTTTACTGCCGTTTGATTAAAGAGACCCAAAATGTAATATGTAATTGATCTGATAGGAGTAATACAATCACATCTCATTACATTAATAAAAATTGGTTTTCCCAATAGTTGGAATATTTTTGATGCCTTCCCTTCCTTGTTTCTAGAGTTGACTACATAATATTACAAATTGATATTCAAAGGGAAATATCTGGTTAACTGTTTCAGTCAGGTTTTCTGGATATCCACACTGAATACAAAAACATAGCAGGTCCAGGAGTAGTCTGAATACAAATATCTTTATTAAAAAAATCACCCAACGTGGTCCATGTTTTGCCCACAGAAGGGCTGCCTCAGGGATATTTCTGAACTGCTATATGTTGAGAGAAAAGTCAGAATCGTATAGTTTCAGACTCTGCTTTTTGAAGTACTTTGTTGGAAAGTGAGTGCTCTATATTTATCCTACATACACCTGTACAACACCCCTGAGGCAGCCCCCGTGTAGGCGAAACGTGAACCATGTCGGCTGATTTTTCAATAAAGATATTTGTATTTACACTATTTCTGGACCCGCTCTGTATTTGTCTGACAGGAGCGGAGTCTACTCAAGGAGTTAGACACAAGAGCTACACAGGCAGTTAGCCTATTAGATTGAGAGACAGACAGCTTTCTCAGATGGGTGTTATTTCACTAACCAACATGCAGTCCCTCTGTGCTCATAAAGGAACCGAACTATGAATATGTGCCATACTGAGTAAGAACTAGTAATGGGTAGCACCTTAGCTTCAACTAAGATAGTTCCAGAGAACAGTTGTATGCGTTCCAGCTTGTTTCTATCCTTCCACAACGAGTACAGACAAGATATAGTGGAGCAGGCACGGCCTTGTCCAGGAGCCAGCTCTAAGTCTGAGAGGGAGAGGAAAAGGGACTGGAACTTGATATACCACCTTTCTGTGATTTTTGCAACTACATTCAAAGTGGTATATACAGGTACTTATTTGTACCTGGGGCAATGGAGGGTTAAGTGACTTGCCCTGAGTCACAAGGAGCTGCAGTGGGAATTGAACCCAGTTCCCCAGGATCAAAGTCCACTGCACTAACCACTAGGCTACACAGAAGGAGCCAAAGGAGTTTTCCAGGCAGCTTACAGGGTGAGGTTAGTTATCCTTCCTATAGTTGGGGTGAGATAGAAAACATTGCCAAGTTCCAAGTGAGTCAGAACCTTTTGGCATATGCTTTTAGATTAGCACCAGTAGTCATGTCTCATGAATAATTATTAATTGCACTGATATTGTTAACTTACAATTCTACCATGGACTGATAAGTCTTCCAAAATGTGACATTCTTCTCTCATATTGCGAGCAAAACCTTTGTGAGAACCCTTTTCTTTCTTTTGGGACCACTTTAGGGCAAAATCATACTCCAAACAGATGAGACAAGCCACAAATGAGATTGAAGGGGGGCAGACTCAAGAAAAATGTCAGGAAGTATTTTTTCATGGAGAGAGTAGTGGATGCTTGGAATGCCCTCCCGCGGGAGGTGGTGGAAATGAAAACGGTAACGGAATTCAAACATGCGTGGGATAAGCATAAAGGAATCCTGTGCAGAAGGAATGGATCCTCAGGAGCTTAGTCGAGATCGGGTGGCAGGGCCGGTGGTGGGAGGCAGGGATAGTGCTGGGCAGACTTATACGGTCTGTGCCAGAGCCGGTGGTGGGAGGCAGGGATAGTGCTGGGCAGACTTATACGGTCTGTGCCAGAGCTGGTGGCGGGAGGCGGGGATAGTGCTGGGCAGACTTATACAGTCTGTGCCAGAGCCGGTGGTTGGGAGGCGGGGTTGGTGGTTGGGAGGCGGGTTAATGCTGGGCAGACTTATACGGTCTGTGCCCTGAAGAGCACAGGTACAGGTCGGGGTAGGGTATACACAGAAAGTAGCACATATGAGTTGTCTTGTTGTGCAGACTGTATGGACCATGCAGGTCTTTTTCTGCCATCATCTACTATGTTACTATGTTACAAACCCATAGTAACAGACATATACTTCCAAAGCTCCTGCAGCATACAGCCACATTTTAAGAAGGGATTTGTGCAACCTTGAAAGCTCAGGTACTGCATCTGTTTTGTTGGTCTTTAATAGGTATGAAAACCTACTAAGACGCCATGTTGGTCCAATTAAAAGCATCATGGTTTGCAAAGAATCTAATATTTCCAGAACCAGAGCTCTTTCTGCCACCTAATGACCACTAAAGCACTGGAGGGAAAGACAATTTCCTGCTGCTGCTGCTTATTGCTTGGTTAAATAATATTTTTGTTTCAGAATAGCAAATGGAAATAAAAAAATGGCAAATTTAATTAAATAGATGTAATATAGATCCACCAGAGACTAGCATTTCCAGTCCAAGATAAGTTACACATGAACTGTGTTGCCAATGGTGAACCGTTCTCTTCTCAGATGTGAATTGCACTTCAGATGGATGCAGACACTGTACCTAATGTAGTTAATTTTATTTTCAATATGACTTCAAACCTGACATAAAATTCTATTGCTTTTAAATGCCAAAAGATCACGTGTCATCAAATTCCTGATAGAGGGAAGGGGGAGAATGTAAATGAAGGAAAAAGGCATAATATATAATTGTAAGAAATTGGATGCTTATTTTTCTCTGAAATAAGGTTCTCAAGTGAGCAGATAAATAGGTAAAGATTAAAAATTATGGTTCATTCAACATCTGATTTTTAATTATCCTTTTGATCTAGACAACTTCAAGGAAATTGCATGGGGAGCTTCCAGCAGCTCCTGGGCAAATTAAATTATTCTGAATATCACAAACATTTTCTGATCAGAGAGAAGAGCAATGCTAGCCACAGAGTAAAATGGCTCTTGGGATGAAGTGACATTAACACTAACAGAAACAAGAGAGGAATCTTTATTGCAAAATGTTATGAGAGTGAAAGCTTAAATTCCAGTGATCATTAGATGGAATACACTGCCAGTGTACACTGGGGTCTATTTCCAATTGGGGATTACCAGCTCCTGATTTTCTAACTCTGCTGACATTTCTCTCTTTTTTTTTTCTACCATTGAATTGTTCTTAACACCTCTTGTGCTCCTTCACTATTTAATTGACAGTATTCCTTTGTTCCACTCTGTACCCTGCCTGTGATCTACTCCGCCCTTTCATCTCCTGATATTGTCTTGAAATCTTTCTTAACAGCACTGACTCTCATCCAAGATCAGTGGAAGGATTTTAGGAGCCCTAGGTAAATCTTTAGCCTTGCCCCCTCCCAGGCCCTTAGCCCATCTCCTCTTCTTCCCCCTCCCCCCTCCTTTTTTCTTTTTTTTTTTTTTAGCCAAATTTGGAACTTGATTTAAGATCTCTCCAATATCTCTCTCAGTTCTACTTACTCCTGAGCCAGGTGAACTAATTCCCACATGTTGTAGGTGGAAGAGATGGGAAGCAAGGAAACTGGATTTAAGGAAGCCTCTTCCATCAACATGTCTCTACACACCGTAGGAGATTAACAAAATGGAGCCCATGCCTAAGGATTTCACATTTTCACAAATTAGTTAATGGGCCCCTGAATAAAAGATGGTCTGGCCTCTCATTCTTCTTTATACTTCCCATTACTCTTGCCTGTCCTGGATAATACAAGATCACAACTCACCGAGCAAAACATTCCTTAGAAGACTGCATGGGATCCAGAGCAGTCTTCTAAGCTGGCTCTGAAGAAGCAACAAAGGGGTGTGCATCTTTGGCCACACCACTTTGACCACATACCCATGGCTATGGGCCAGATTCTATATATGGCATCTAAAAAATCTGCACGGTAAAGATTTCCGCCTAAGCGTATTCTATAAGCAGTGCCTAGATTTAGGTGCGGTGCAGGACATCAGACTCACAGAAACAGAACGAAGCCTTGTGAAGGAAGAATAGGACCTCGGCTGGGGGGGGGGGTTGGGATCACCTGCCAGCAAAGGTAGCTGATGGCGGCAGCGGGGGAGGGTTGGCGGCGGGAAGGGGGTCGAGAGGGTCGTCGGCAGGGGGGGGTCCAGGGACAAATCTACGGGGGCCCAGGCCCCCGTGGCCCCACGTAGCTACGCCACTGGATTGTAGGTATAACTTAAATGCATACTGACCATTTAAAATTATATGAGGATTTTCATAGTAACACATATGAATATCTGCCATTCAAAATAAGCATAACTTTAAATGGCCAGTCACACATTTAAAAGCTATGTGGTGACTGTGCCACTGAATATTGAACTCTTATTGGATAGGTCTTGGGGGAAAAAAACCCTCATCTCTCTTCAAATATTGGTGATAAGGCAGTAGTTCCCAAACCTGGTCCTGGAGACACCCAGGCCAGTCAGGTTTTCAGGATATCCATAGTGAACATTAATGAGATAGATTTGCATGCACTAAGGCAAAAGTATGGAGAAGCACTTTTCTGGTCAATATTACTACTACTACTATTTAGCATTTCTATAGCGCTACAAGGCGTACGCAGCGCTGCACAAACATAGAACAAAGACAGTCCCTGCTCAAAGAGCTTACAATCTATATTCACATGAACTAGGGTCTTGGCCCTCTTTGGTGCTGTGTGCATGGCAAACTAAACCTGAGTTTATATTCTCAACGGCCACAGGACATCCAGCCCTTACTTTTTGCAGCAGTGTCCAGCGCTTGGGAAGATATCCTGCCAAATTCCTGACAATTTCCAGCAGAGCTCTGAAAGCTACTGTACATAGGATGGTATGATGCATATTTGGTCAGGGTACCCATTTGCATTTTATATGCAGCTACTAGAGTTGCACAAAATGCCACCATGGGGGGGGGGGGGGGGTCTAAACTCCCACTCCGAAATGATGCTATTGTTTATATATATATATATATATATATATATATATATATATATATATATATATATATATATATATATATATATATACTTTCACACAGTCTCCTTTAAAGAGGTAAAAAGACTTCAGATACCCGGTTGTGTATTCTCTATGTTTTGAACAGCACCGCTCCGCTCTGCCGCTGGTTCATTCGTTTACCAATACGGTTTCAGGCAGGCATCCTCATCAGTCAAAAATCCTCTTCATGTTGCTAACATCATGCATACATTTTATACTTTTATGCAGCTGTTAGCACTTATCTTTTGTTTTTAGGGCACCAATAGCGGAGGTTCAGCTCCTAACGAAGCGAATGCGAAACAGGAGCTCGCTTTAGAGCGAACCTACTAGAAGACGCCCTAACAAAGATAAGTGCTAACAGCTGCATAAAAGTATAAAATGTATGCATGATGTTAGCAACATGAAGAGGATTTTTGACTGATGAGGATGCCCGCCTGAAACCGCATTGGCAAACGAATGAAACAGCGGCAGAGCGGAGCGGTGCTGTTCAAAACATAGAGAATACGCAACCGGCTATCTGAAGTCTTTTTACCTCTTAAAAGGAGACTGTGTGAAAGTTTATAGTTTACAATTGTGGTATTAGATTTTGAATTCAAACAGCAAACACTGGTGAATTGAATTATATATATATATATATATATATATATATATATATATATATATATATATATATATATATATATATAACAATTTATTATTTTATTCAGAGGTTATAAGAAAAAGAAAAACTGAAATCTACTAGAACAGAACGTGTGATCACTTTTAGTTTGCTTGAAGTCTGGAGGGGTTTTTTTTTTCTTGGTGGGCTGATAGTTTCTAATCTGTCTTCCACAGCAGTGCCATCTCTTTTAAAGAAAGGAAAGGTGGGGACAAATGTGGCCAACAGTGCATCCTGTGTTACTGACAGCTGAGCTTAAACCACAATACACCAAGCTACTGCCCCATGGCACTGTGTGCACTTTCTGGATGTATGCTGTACTGCACAGTCAAGATCTGCCTGTGCATAAGCAGCTTTACAGGAATCCAAATGCGACTGATTCATAGCTTCCTGCCTATCACTTCTCTGTCCAATACTTTTTAAATCTTAAGCATGAGTACTCTGTGTAAAATTTACTTTAACTCTTCTACTACTTATCATTTCTATAGCGCTACTAGACGTACGTAGCGCTGTACACTTGAACATGAAGAGACAGTCCCTGCTCAACAGAGCTTACAATCTAATTAAGACAGACAAAAAGGTCAAACAAGAGAAAAGGGAATATTAAAGTGAGGATGATAAAACAAGTGAACAAGAGTTAGGAGTTAAAAGCAGCATAAAAAAGGTGGGCTTTTAGCTTAGATTTGAAGACAGCCAGAGATGGAGCTTGATGTACCAGCTCAGGAAGTCTATTCCAGGCATATGGTGCAGCAAGATAAAAGGAACGGAGTCTGGAGTTAGCAGTGGAGGAGAAGGGTGCAGATAAGAGAGTGGTTCCCAAACCTGGTCCTGGAGGCACCCAATCTCTCTCATGAATATTCATTGTGGATGAAAACCTGACTAGCTGGGTTGCCTCCAAGACCAGGTTTGGAACCACTGATTTAAGTAATGGTCACATCTGTGAACTATTTGAAAATGCCATAAGCAGAGTAAAAATCTGTTCCAGTTCCGTGACAAAAAAACCCCAGTGGTTTACCTCTGCATATTTTGGGGTCCTTTTACTAAGTTGCAGTAAGTACTAGCATGTGCTTATTACAGCATTAAAGGGCTTACCATGGGATGTGCTGAGGTGCCCCATAGTCATTTCAGACTGTGTATGCGCAAACCGTGCGCTAAAAATCTTTTACATTTTTTTCAGAGGGGTGTGTGTCGGGGGGGGGGGGTGGAGAGTGGGCGTGTCTATGCTAATCAGTTAGTATATCAGCAGTACCATGCGCTGATTAGCATATAAGCTCTTACCGCCTACAAAATAGGCTAACTCCAGACTCCGTTCCTTTTGTCTTGCCGCACCTTATGCCTGGAATAGTCTTCCTGAGCCATTACGTCAAGCTCCATCCCTGGCCGCCTTCAAATCCGGGCTAAAGGCCTACCTGTTTGATGCTGCTTTTAACTCCTAACTTGTCACCTGCTCGTAACCTTTATCTTGTCTTCCTCTCTTCAATAGTCCCTTTTCCCTATGTATCCTATCTGTCTGTCCTACCCTTATCCCTTATTTGTCCTGTCTGTCTGTCCTGATTTAGATTGTAAGCTCTTTTGAGCAGGGACTGTCTTTTCTTCATGTTCAATTGTGAAGCGCTGCGTACGACTGGTAGCGCTGTAGAAATGATTTGTATAGTAGTAGTGGTAAAATAGGTGGCACTAAGGGCTTATGTGTTAATCTTTTTTAATGGCTATTTGCTAATGGCAAAATTAACGCATGGCCATTAATTTAAAAAAATAAGAATATTGACCATTTTATTGCTGCAGTATAAATGGCCTTACTGCACAGGAAAGACCCAGGTAAGAGAGAAAGGGAAGACTTGATATACCACCTTCCTGTGGTTTTTGCAACTACATTCAAAGTGGTTTACATAGTATATACAGGTACTTATTTGTACCTGGGGTAATGAAGGATTAAGTAACTTGCCCAGAGTCACAAGGAGCTATAGTGGGAATTGAACCCAGTTCCCCAGGATCAAAGTCTACTGCACTAACCACTAGGCTACTAAGGCATGCTAAGGACACTTTTTACCGCAGCTTGGTAAAGGGACCCCCTTTTTTTTTATATAAGCAAAGTTTTCTGTGTGTGCTCCTTTCCTCCGTAAATGATATTTTATCAGTTGCATTTACCAGCATATTATGTTCTGTAGCTAAGGCAAAAGTCTGATATTATATGAGTTGCTTGCCAATTCTTTGCTTCACTGAAGCAAGGAGGATATTTTGAATGCCCTACATCAGTGTGCATATTAGTTAAGCATTCCCTCTTCATATTGCAAAGATAATAAATGTTGCTGGTATATGACAAAATCCACAAACCAAAATGTGCTTCTGTACCTGGTGAGAGGAGGGCTGTCTATTGTGAAGGCAGTTGTTCGAGTGCTACAGTAGAGATCTCGTTATTGGATGGTAGGGGCAGAGTGCTCAGAACTTTTCTCCTTTGGACTTCCAGCTCAAACTGGAACCAGTCTCTGTGGCACAGTAAAGACTGGATTCAGTAGATGGCGTCCAGAGTTAGATGACGGGAAGATCTGTGCTAAACTAGCACTTTATAGAATACTAGCTTAACGTGCACGTCACACCTTTTTTTCTCAAAATATTTTATTAGTTTTCCAAATATGACAATAACAAAGAACAGTAAAGGATAGGGATGGGAAACAAAAGAGGAAGAAATAGGACAGGAAATTAGGTTTCTGATATATAAGTCCTTTGTGTTGGGCTAAGGTTAGGTCTGAGTAGATTGGAGGTAGTTTTCCAAAGAAGACCAGACTTTTGTAACGGAGACTGTCGCCCGAGACTTCTCGGCCATAGCAAACTCAAATTTCTGATGTTGTAAAACTGTATTCCACCAAAAGTGAACATTCAATAAAATGTGCAGATTTCCAGTTTTGTAAAATATGTCCTTGAGCAATGGTGAGGAGAATGTGTAGTAACTTTGTTTGTGACATTGACAAATCAAAAGATGTAGAGGCAGACTTGAAAATTATGATGGAATAAGACAAGTCATCAACAATAGGTAGAATCTTTTGTATGATGCTCCAAACTTCTTTCCAGAATTTACACCTAACTTTAGGCACTAGCATTTACACCTGCTGAAACCTGGTGTAAATGCCAGTGCTCAACTTGCAGTTGGACGCTGTAGCATAGCCAGACCTCAACGGGAGGAGGGGCTACAGCCCAAGGTGGGGGGGGGGCATTTTGGTCAACCTCCCCACTGCCACCCCCCCCCCCACCGCCACTTCTTCCCTGACACCACTCCCCCCACCCCGCCACTGTAAGGTACCATGGCTGGCGGAGGTCCCCAACCCCCGCCAGCTAAAGCATTTGTCCTGTGCTGGTCTCACATTGCCTGGCGCCCTGTCCTGTTTTCAGTGCCATGCATGCTTGTTTTAATGAAACTGAGCATGCTCAGGACAGGGCACCAGGCAATGTAAGATCAGTGTGGGACAAACGCCTTAGCTGCCAGACAAACCGGGGGCCCTGGAACCAATTTGGGGGGCCCAGCCCCTGTGGCCCCCCTCCCCCCATAGCTATGCCACTGACTTGGACGTGCAAATCTGCACCCTGGTTCACAAAATTATCTACGGTGAAGCTCCAGGATACATGACAGACTTGATCGACCTACCAACTAGAAACACATCCGAATCAACACGAACATACCTAAATCTGCACTACCCAAGCTGCAAAGGACTCAAATACAAATCAACTTACGCATCCAGTTTCTCCTACATAAGCACACAACTGTGGAATGCATTACCAAAAGCCTTGAAAGCTACAAACAACCACCTAAACTTCCGGAAAACACTAAAAACTAACCTTTTTAAAAAGGCATACCCTACCGATCCAACATAAATGCATGATCTTTGCAACACAACAAAACTAAAGAACGTAATGGACATAACACAACTCTTCCGCTGTACGATTCCTTAGTGTGGCTGTGTCACATGAACTTTATCTTACCACAACATCACTTTGTATTTGTTTACACCAGAGTCTGTAACACCTCTCCAGTACTATGTAAGCCACATTGAGCCTACAAATAGGTGGAAAAATGTGGAATATAAATATAACAAATAATAATAATAATAGTATTCTATAACTTTGCATCCAACTTCTGGGAATGCCCCCTGATGCACCCATGCTTCTCTCATAGCTACGCCCCTTTTGAGTTGCACTCTATGGAATTTAGGCGTGGATGTTCTGTTCTAGCCCACATCAACCTGAGGAAAAGAAGGAATCAAACAAGGAAAGAACCAATAAAGAAGAACAAAGCAAGCAATCTTTTGTGTTCACAGCCTGTTTATCTTTAGATTTAGTTACTAATCAAATACAACCACCACTTTACTAACAACAATCTGAATAACAAAATTGAAACTTGCCTATGAATAATTTATTCAGCTATGTCTGATTAACATTTTCCTATCTAACCAAATATTTGCATGGAATTTTCAAGAAGAAAGTAGCACCAACTGAAATGTAATCTATTCTTTAACTATTTTATGTTATACTGTACCTGCTGAACACCACCTTGGGTGAACCTCTTCATTAAGGCGATTAATAAATCCCAATCAATAAATACAATAGTGCTTAGGGCAGATGCACACATAACTCCAAATTGTTGCCAATTAACACCTCATAAACTAATTAATTTGCACCCACATCTGTCTTTGGTGCCCAAATTTGCACGCCCACGGGTAAGTCTTCATTCACAGCTGTGTCTTTTCTGCTCCTCCCTCCACTACTAATGCTGCTACTTATCATTTCTACAGGAATACTAGATGTTTACTGCATGTATAGAGCCATGATTTGAGACTCAAAAGCAATCCTGAAGAAGTGAATCTTTAGGTGTGATTTGAATATGGCCAGAGAGCACCAACTCAGGATGTGTGCTTCAGGCTTATGTAGAGTAAGATGAAAAGCACATTCAGGAGTTGAAATTTAATGTAGACAAATGCAAAATGATGCATATTGGGAAGAATAATCTGAATCATAGTTATCTGGTTCTAGGGTCCACTTTAGGAGTCAGCATTCAAGAAAAAGACCTAGGTGTCATTGTTGTCATACGCCTACATCTTCTGTCCAGTGTGCAGCAGCAGCCAAAAAAGCAAACAGGATGCTAGGAATTATTAGGAAAGGGATGAAAAATAAGATCCAAAATATTATAATGCCCCTGTCACCATAAGTCAAAAAAGATATAGCGGAATTAGAAAAGGTTCAAAGATGAGCGCCCAAAATGATAGAGGGGATGGAACCGCTCCCAAATGAGGAAAGGCTAAAGAGGTTAGGGCTCTTCAGCGTGGAAAAGAGATGGCTGAGGGGCAGTATGATTGAGGTCTACAAAATCCTGAGTGGTATGGAGCGGGTGGAAGTGAATCAATTTTTCACACATTCAAAAAGTACAAAGACCACAGGGGACACTCAATGAAATTGCATTAAACTACTTTTAAAACAAACAGGAGGAAATATTTTTTCACTCAAAGAATAGTTAAGCTCTGGAACTTATTATCGGAGGATGTGGTAATGCTGGTTAGCATATCTGGGCTTAAGAAAGGTTTGGACAAGTTCCTGGAGGAAAAGTCCATAATCTGTTATTGAGATGGACATAGGGGAAGCCACTGGTTGCCCTGGGATTGGTAGCATGGAATGTTGTTACTAATTGGGTTTCTTACAGGTACTTGTGACCTGGATTGGCCACTGCTGGAAGCAAGATACTGGGCCTGATGGACCATTGGTCTAACCCAGTATGGCTATTCTTATGTTCTTATGTCCATGGGGCAGAGGTGTTATCTATCTGAGCTAAATACAGCAACAACAGAAGAAACCCCACCACTCAAATCAGAACACACAAATGCTTTATTTAATCATAATCCAATGGTCGACTTGCATCTATGATGCAATTTCACAGGAATCTGCTGAGAACAGTTGAAGGTAAGAATATAAATCATTTTAAGTGGTGTTCTAAAATGCTGGATTATGGATTAATAAAACCATTATAGAGCATCCTAATATAGGTGCCAGCTTTCTTCTATTCTGGATTAGAATATGAGCAATTCAAGCAAGATTGTCCCAGAGTCACTTTTTTAGGTTGCTAGAAATGGTAGAGCTATAGAGTTCATCATTTTTTTTCAGCATCCATTATGGGCGTGTTTGATTATAAAGACAGTAGCGGATAGTGGAAGGAGTCTGCATTATGTGTGATAAGCAATCGTAACAAGAAACAAAGAAATATTACCGTGGGAAATTTGATAAGACAGTGGTCAATGAAAAAGCCAACGGTCCAAAACATTCTCTTTGGGCTGAATGAAAAGATCAAATGCAGTATCTAACTTATTGATCAGTAGCTGCCAGAAATATTTTTCATGATCATTTGTAGGCCAGGAGAGAAGTGATTGAAACCCATGCGTTGGTGTCCACGATACTGAACTCATATTGATAGATGTATAATAATCTGCTGTTAAGGGCTACTGGATTCTGAGCTGAAAGTTAAAGCTTTCTGAAAACTTACTTCTTCAACAAGGCCTACAATGAACACCTATAATCTCACTAAGTTACCTCACCAACCCACTCAATTATGAAAGCTCACCTTATACAACTATCCTAATCACTCCCTTCCTTCTTCCCTCTTCCCTTCCTTGATCGTTACACATTACTAATTGTATCTGATATCTTGTTACGATAATGTCAACAAATCTATGTAAGCCACATTGAGCCTGCAAATATGTGGGGGAATGTGGGATATAAATGCAATAAAATAAAAAAAATAAAATAAAATAAAAGCTAAATAGCTACAATAATTATTTAGTTCCCCTTTCTAAATTGTATTGTTAGTTTGGAAAGAAAGTGGCAATAATTTTCCTAACATTCCATTTAGGGGATAGGTCAATACTGAATACATCTGTCATCAGAATTCAGTAAAATCATCAGTCCTCTATGACTGTAAGATGAAGATGATAGCATTTATAAAACAAATAAGGAGAGTAAAACCTGTTTTCCAATGTAGGTGAATTGAATCATATGGTGATGACATCTGCACCATTGCAAGTCAGTGAAAAGCTAATTTTAATGCATAATAAACCAGAACTGGCTAATTCTAACTTGTTTGAACAGGTGTGCTGATACTTCAAATTCGTATATGAGTATATTGAAAAGGGTTGGTTATGCCCAGTGGGGATAAGATGGAAACCCCGTAGGCAGTTTTTTAAATTTGTACCTGTAGAACTGCAAGCTAATTTAAAAAAATCCATGGACCACCTTTACAATAATACCTGTGGTTATTGCACCTCCTTTAAAGTGTGCAAAGTATATGCAGGATTTTAAAATGAAATCTCTGTGTATTCTTCACCGTCTTCACCCACATCCTTTTTTTTCTGTGAGTTTCTGTGAGTCTGATGTGATGTCAGAAACAGAACGAAGCCTTCACGGGAAGAAGAGGACCTCGGCTGGCGGGGATTGGGGTCCCCCGCCAGCAAAGGTAGCCCACGGCAATGACGGCAGTGGCGGCAGCGGGGGAGGGTTGGCAGCGGGAGGGGGGTTGAGAGGGTTATCAGCAGGGGGGGGTCAAAGTTGTTGCTGGTGGTGGCAGCGGCGGTGGCGGAGGGCGGCAATGGCGGGGCGGGGGGAGTATCGGCAATGGCGGGGGGGCTAAAATATGCCCCCTTACCTCGGGATCTGGACCCCCCACCTGCCAAAGTCTGGCTATGCCCCTGGCAGGGGCGTAGCTATGTGGGGCCATGGGGGCATGGGCCCCCGTAGATTTGACCCTGGCCCCCCCACCGCCAACCCCTTCGACCCCCCTCCTGCTGCCAACCCTCCCCCACTGCCGTTGGGTACCTTTGATGGCGGAGGTCCCCAACCCCCGCCAGCCGAAGTCCTCTTCTCTGTCGCGGCCACGTTGCTGATCTGCAAGGGCAGGCTTCTGTTTCTGTGAGTCTGACGTCCTGCACGACGACAGACTCACAGAAACAGAAGCCTGCCCTTGCAGATCAGCAACGTGTACGTGCAGGACGTCAGACTCAAAGAAACAGAAGCCTGCCCTTGCAGATCAGCAACATGGCCATGCTGGAGAAGAGGACTTCGGCTGGTGGGTGTTGAGGACCCCCGCCAGCAAAGGTACCCGACGGTGGCGGCGGAGGAGTGTTGGCGGCGGCAGGAAGAGAGGGTCGAAAGGGTTGGCACTGTGGGGGTCAAAGGTGGTGGTGGCAGCGGGGAGGTAAAAAATGGTGGTGGTGGTGGGTGTCGGCGGCGCCAGGGGGGGCTAAAATGTGCCCCCTGACCTCGGGCTCTAGAGACCCCCCCCCCTCCCGCCGAAGTCTGGCTACGCCCCTGCTTGCAGAGCACCCGGCAGTAAAGGCAAAACTCTCTCAATTCACACAACTGGAGCCAGTAACAAACGCTGGGCTGCTGCTGCAGCCTCCTCCTCACACACTTTGCCTCCCCTCCCCTCTGAATCTGTGATGCGAGAAGGATGTTTCCTACAAGAATTCATGAACACACCATCTGAACGAGTTTATCAGCACTCCTCAGGAGGAGGCAGAGAGAGGGCAGGGGGAGGGCCCTTGGGAAATGCAGATAAAAGGGGGTCTCTAAGGTCGTGCACAGAGCACGACCTCGGTGATGCAGGGTGCAGGGCTCCACCCAGGGGAGCTGCGGGTATCTCTGCTCCTGCTGCTGCTCCTTCTGCACGGATCCTTCCGCGGGCTGCGCAGTAAGTACCTTTGCCCTGCAGTTCTAACCGGCTGCGAATAGATCTTCAGGGCGCCTGGTCTCACCTCTCGCTAGCAGGTTTGAATACTGGGAGAAGCAAGAAAATAAACACACGTCACTTCTTTCGGACTTATTTTATTGTTGTTCAGCTTACAATTTTTTTTCCCTCCAGGAACCCCCCCTCCCCCCAACATTCCAGAAAAAGTCAATTTCTGGCATTATTTGCACTGCCGGGATGCGGTCTGATATTGTCCTTGAGTAGTGGTGTAGCTGTTTGCCCGTTGTCAAAACAGAGTGCTTTGCCCCGTGTGATACGTAATTATTACTACTATAAATCATTTCTACAATTTTGCGTTCTTCTTGAGCAGAGTTCTTCGTACAGTAGCAAGTTCTTTCTAAGCACTTTCATTTTATGCCACGGACGGTTCTGTTTATCTCTGCTCTGGCGGCTACCTGGTGGGACAGTTTTAAAAGGGGTTTTGACAGTATGTTAACCTGACATGGAGCTGCATTGAATTTGAACTGGCGTGCTGTAGGCAGCAGACAGCATCAAAACAGTACAAAAAACTAAAACCACTTATTTCCTGAAGTGTAGAAGTCACTCTGTATTTATGGATACTGTATTGTACTAATACTTTGCCTAAAAACGCAAGATCAGCTAGGGCTTTTCAACCCCCTCCTACAGGCACACCTAGCCAATTGGGTTTTCGGGATCAGTACAATTTATTTATTTATTTGGATTTATTTACCGCCTTTTTGAAGGAATTCACTCAAGGTGGTGTACAGTATGAGCAATAGGCAGTTACAGCAGTCAAAATATTCAACTAACAATACAAAGTATGTCATGGTTTACTATTTGCAATGTCAACCCAATACGTAATAGAACATTATAATTGATAGTGATGGATAAGGCAAAGTTGTAACATATAGATGGGTAAGAAAGTAGGAAGAGTTAGAAAGTAAGGTGACTGATTTGAAGAAAGTTGCACACGAGGTCAGAGAGATGGTTAAATATTATCTCAGCTACAGTAGGAGTGGATAAACATGTCCCGCTGCAGTATGTGCAGCCCGAGTCACTCGTGTGCGTGAGTAAGACTAACAAGTTAGTTACTTCTTCCATTAAAGGCCTGGTTGAAGAGCCAAGCTTTCACCTGCTTCCTGAAGTAGAGATAGTCTTGTGTTAGGTGGAGCCTTTCAGTTTGTAGCGCTATAAAAATGCTAAATAGTAGTAGTAGTAGCAGTGCATTCCAGAGTGTGGGGGCTACTCTGGAGAAGGCTCGCTTGCGGGTATCACATCATGTAATGTCTTTTAGAGAGGGTGTGGTTAGTGAAAGTCATTGGGAGGACCTTAGTGTCCTTGGCGGTGTGTGGAGGATCATCCCATTCTTCAGATACTCAAGGCCTTGAAGATCAGACAGAGTTTTAAATTTAGCCTTGTATTGTACTGGTAGCCAATGAAGTTTTTGCAAAAATGGTGTGATGTGGTCACATTGGTTGCAACCTTCTATGAGTCTCGCTGCTGCATTCTGAATCAACTGGAGTTGGTGCAGGCCCTTTATAGTCAGATCATTGTATAGTGCATTGCAGTAATCCAGTCTTGATGTTATCGTGGCATGCACAACTGGGATAAGATTTACCTTCTCGATGTAAGGAGAGAGGCAGCGTAGTTGTTGCAAATAGTAGAAGCAGCTCTTAAAGGTTGCTTGGATTTGGGGAATCAGAGTAAGTGTTGAATCCAACTGTATTCCAAGGTTCCTGACTTGTGATTTGAGGGGGAGTTCATACTTCCCAAAAGGGATTTTGATGTCAGGTGTGTATCCACTTGTGTTAGGGACCCAGAGAAGCTCGGTTTTACTTGGGTTCAGGCAAAGTTTGTTGTGTTTAGCCCATTCTTGAATTGATGTTAGACAGGTAATCAGTTTATTCAAGGCTGTAGGTAAGTCAGGTTCAATGGGTATGAATAGCTCCAGAACTTTGGATCCTTAAACGCGAAGGACAAAACTGGACTACAATGAATGCTGATTAGATAGATTCGCATATGTCTCTAATATGTGGACATTTTTCCTATGTAGGCGGTAATCTTGAAAACTCAAAAGTGTCTAGGTGTGCCTCCAGCAAAGGGTTGAGATATGCCATGCAGGGTTCAACAAGCCCAGTATGCCATCTTTGCAAGTACCTGGCAGATCTTAATAGGGAAGGCCAGTTCTCGGTGCTTACTCCCATAAGTAAGAGATGGCAGTTTCCCACTTTTATTGGCTAATTGTTTCTCTTCTCCAAAACATGTCCAACCCTATCTTCCACAGCTTAATTGAGCATTTGCTCAAAGAATACTCCCTCAACTGTTTTAGATCACCTGGCAGCTAGGTTTATGGAGTGTCCCCTGGTCTTATTACTATTTGAAAGGGTAAATAACTGTTCTTTATTAACTAGATCCACAGTCCTGATTAATTATAAACGTCTATACTAGCTCCTCTCAGTCATCTGTTTTCAGGCTAAGGAGCCTTTACCTGTTTAGCCTTTCTTCTAGTGAAGCCATCCCTTCTCCTGTACCTTATCTAGTTCTGCTGTATGCTTTTTGAGATGAGGTACAGAGAGCTGCACACATTCAAGATGTAGTCACATCATAGATTAATACAGAGACGTTATGATATTCTTATTATTCTTTCCAACCTAATAGAATGTTGGAAAAAATATACATAAGCCAGTCGATAGTCAAAAATATGTAAGTGGGCAGAAGAGGCTCCTGCCCATTCAAATTGTGCTCTGTGGGTCGACCAGCCATTTTGGTACTGGGTCACACAAGAAATTACGCAGCAGAGTTGGGGAGGAGCCGGCAGTTATGCAGCTGCCAACAACATTCAGTGCCAGTGCCCGCATAGCCAAACAGGCATATAGGATCGCTCAATATTTAATCACCTCTCTCTGACCTCATGTGCAACTTTCTTTAAATTAGTCGTCTTATTTTCTGACTCCTCTTACTCTTACCTATCTGTGGGCCCTGATTACTAAAGTGTGCTAGCATTTTTAGCGTGTGCTAAGAATTAGCACGCACTAATGCTAGAGAAAGCAATCACTAATTTTTTTTTTTAAACTTTAAATTGTTTATTGAAAAAACAAATATTCCATAACAAGTAAACATCACCCCACCAAAACAAATTACCAACACAGATTACCCCCCATGGCCCTCATAGGAGCCCTCTATTATATCCCCAAGCCAAGAATGCACAAGTGTATAGTTTTATGCATAATACTCCCATCCCCCCCTAAAACTCCCCCCTCCCCCCAACCCAAATGCTAGCGCGCCTACAGCGTGGGTTAGTAAACAGGGCCCTATATGTTCCATCTTTGCTTATACCCTATGCTGTCTGTTAAAATGTTTTATTACGTATTGTGTTGACATAATGTAGCATACTATGCCATAATTTGTATTATTTGAATATTTTTACTGCTGTAATTGTCTGTTGCTTATGTTTGATTTATTCTTACTGTACACTGCCTTGAGTGAAATCCTTCAAAAAGGCAGTAAATAAATATAGCTAGCAGCCTTAACTATGCCCACTTAGCTATGCAGCTGCTGGCACTGAATATCAGCTGACATCCACATAATTTTCAGGTACCAGCCTAAAATGTCCCTGTCCTCTGTTGAAGTACCATGAGGTTGCCCTAGAGGTCGAGACAACCATGATGGTGCAGCCTCAGATATTCAGTACTGGGGCTTGGACATGGCCCAGCATTGAATATCCAGGGCTAATTCTGCCCATGGCGGTCAGCATTAAAAACAAAAACACTGACCATCACGGGCTGAATATTGATTGGAAGGGCTCAAAAACATCTGTCTGTTGGCAAGATATCTCTCTGAAAATTTATCAGAATGGAACCAAATTTAATATTGGTGAACAACAAATGACAAAACGTATCGCGTTTGAAAATGGGCCAGATTGAATTGAGGGTTCCAGAGAAATAAAGGTCCCCCTCCCCCAAATGGCTTAATGTATTCCTGTGGGAGAAGCAGTTCCAGCAGCTGTGGCATATACAGTGTATATATCAATTCACTGTAGCACATTAGTTAGGGAATTACACCTTAAACTGCTCTGCCTTCTCATCTGATATATACACACACACACACACACAAAACTCCCACTCCTCTTCCTACTGCCTCTCCTCTGTCCCTTGTGTGCTGGACTGGTTCAGATGTGCATTTTATTTTCTTTGTTGTAAATTCTACTGTGCAACCTAGTGGGTGAACCATGTAGGTATCTTGGCACTGTAATGACTGAATCATGTACCTTAATAGTTGGTATGCATCTTGGCACCTAATGACTGAACTGTGTAGTTTCTTACTGGTTTAACCAGGAGGTGCAGCTATCTAGTTAAACCCCGCTGAGCTGACTATCTGCCAGTATTCAGTGGTACTTAACTGGGTACGTTGCTGCACATTATATGTGACAGCCACAGCATTGGTTAATGCCGGGGCAGTCTGGGGACAGAGCTTGGGCGGATCTGGCACTTAACCACTTAGTGGTGATATTCAGTCCACTAACTGGTTAAGAAGTGCATAAAGTTAGGACAACAAAAAGGTTGTCCTAACTTAATGCCTGGATATAGCCTGACATTGAATATCTGGAATTAATTCAGCCTGCCAGTGACTTAAAAAAAAACTTGTCCACCATGGGATGAATATTGGATCCTATGTGTTCAGCCTCCTAGTGGTGGAGAAGCATGGCAATTCATGTAGCCTTGGTATAGTGGTTAATTTGGTTAATTTATTTAATCCATTCTTTCAAATCTTTTGAGAGTGACATCTAGTGGTTTGATGTAGTATCACACTTGTTTCATTTTGTAACCCAGCCGAATGTTTGGGTACCACCCCTTTCTAAACATCCCTCCCCTCTTTCCTTTAGGTCATATAGAGACGCACACAGGAAATACACATACAAAAACATGCACATAGAGGTAATGCAGATGTAAATATATATACTGTGGTTTAGAAAAGCCAGTGAAAACACACATAAAGTTAAAAAAAATGAGCCAGATTGTCTGGGACTTATACCACCTTTTATTATTTTGTGTCAAGGCAATGTCCAACCTATGCCATTCTTAAAATATAGAGTCACTCTACCACCAGTTCAGATTGCTGTATCATTCCTATATATTTTGTACTCTGGAATTAGCGTTCGTGTTTATCATCTTTTCCTTATCAGTCTAGACTAGCTTGGAAAGAGACTAAGTCCTTGATTCTGTAAAGGTTGCCCAAATTTGTGAGCCCAAAGCAGATGTGCGTGCAAATTAATGAGTTAATGAGGTGTCAACAATCAATAATTGGAGTTAATTGGCCTCAATTTGGATTTGCGTGCGCATCTGGCCTAGTCGTTATTCTTTTTGAAGTGATTCTATATTGAATTTTCAAAAGAGTAATACAGTAAATATAAAGCTCAAATCAAACATATGCTTAGCAACAACAGTATAAAGGGAAACATACTGCTTTAAATATAATGCATTTTAGTAATAGTAGTATTGCTGGGAAAACAAGCAGAGGGGGCAGTTGATGTCCTTAAACTTTTCCACAATAAGTATCAAAAGGTGCTCAAAGTTTCTTAAAGTTGGAGAGATTATGAACTTGAACAGCGGCAGCCTCTTTGCAGTTTCTAGTGATACATAAATGATTCCACCATTCATGCATATTAAGATTAGAGTTGTTTTGCCAGTGATAAACAATGAGGTGGGTAGCAATGGCCAACATTATGTCAAAGAGTTTACTAAGGTGATCAGGAAGGATTAGTCCTAGAGTGGAGGAACGTAAAATATTTATCTTGTATGATACGTTTACCTTGGCATCAATGAGTAGGATTGTGGATATTCTTTTCCAAACCGCTGACCAGTAGCTATTCACAATAAACAGTAGAATAGGACGTATGAAAGAGATCCTTTAGCTCCAGAACAGGACCAACATGAAGGTGGACGATGAGTCCTTGTGAACGTCACCATTTTAGAAGGAGTCCAATACACCTTATGCATAATGAAGGAGGATTGTGTAACCCTAGCAGTCAACGATGACTGTTTTTAGACCAGAATGCTTGCCAGTTTAAACTGTCTGAGTGAAGATCAAATTCTTTTTCCCAGGCTTTTTCCAATTTTGTACATGGGTTAGGTACGTTTTCATGCAATTTCTTATAATAGAGGCTTTTTTGCTGCCGAAACATAGTGCTTGACAGAAGGAAAAGAGATCAGGGTTTGCTGATGAAAGACATATTTTGATGGATTTGATAAGCAACTCTAACTGAAGCCATCCTATATAATAATTCTCACCTCCAACGTTCTAATGTGCCTGGTACCGTGGCTACCTCGGAGGTGGTCTGCCAGGCAGTTTAGAATGCACTGACGTCAGTGATGTCACTGACAGCTGATTCCAAGGCAAGGGGCCTCCCCCTGCCTGGGAAACAGCTGTCAGTGCCCCCCCTCGGCGCAACACCCAAGCCCCTGCCCTGCAAAACCGCGAGCCAGGCAGGGGGAGGAGTAGGGAAACACGCTACTCCTCCCCCTGCCTACCACTCAGCTCTCAGTGCCCCCCCTCAGCGCAACACCCAAGCCCCTCTGCCCCAGCGCAGCACCCAAGCCCCTACCTCCTCTTGACGCATCACCCAAGACCCTCCCCCCGGTGCATCACCAAAGCCCCTACCCCCCCGGGTACATCAACTCCCTCGCCACCCGCAGCCGCCAATACTAACGCTGTCCGGCTGCTGCTGCTGCTCCTGTGGAGCAGCAGCGGCCGGTACAAAAAGAAAAAAGCCAAAAAAAGATTTTTAACCTGAAACGCGTCTCCGTAGACAGCCATCTGGCATTGGCTGTTGTCACTGCAGCCGCTCCTCCTCTCCCCTCCACGTCACTGGCCCCTGCAGGAAGACCCAGGAGGAGTGCAGCGACGTCAGAGGGGAGAGGAGGAGCGGCTGCAGAGATGACAGCCAATGTCAGATGGCTGTCTACGGAGTCGTGTTTCAGGTTTAAAATATTTTTTTGGCTTTTTTCTTTTTGTACCGGCCGCTGCTGCTCAACAGGAGACGCAGCAGCGGCCGGACAGCATTAGTATTGGCGGCTGCGGGTGGCGAGGGGGTTGATGTGCCCGGGGGGGGGGGGGGGGGGTAGGGGCTTGGGTGATGCGCCGAGGGGGGAGGGGAGGGTCACTGGACATGGGTGGCTGGAGGGGGGCAGGGGGAGGGGAGGGTCGGTGGACATGGGTGGCTGCAGGGGGAGAGGAGGGTTGCTGGACATGGGTGGCTGCAGGGGGAGCAGGGGAGAGAAGAGGGCCGCTGCACATGCGTGACTGCAGGTGTAGAGGAGGGTTGGTGGGGAGGGGGTCCAGAGACCAGATGGGTGGCTGCAGGGAGGGCAGGGGAGACAGAAAGGATGATGCAGGGGGGGGGGAATTACCTTGCTAGCACCCATTTCATTGCCTACCGAAACGGGCCTTTTATACTAGTAAATAATATTGTTGTAAAGGTATACCATATAAGTTCATTAATGGGTAGAATGTTCTTGCTAGAGAGAATTTGGGAAATAGACCAGAACCCACATTCACGCCGTATCGGCCAATTCAACATTAACCTTCAGTTCAGCATTAAACCAAATGGAGGACTCTAGGAAAGAGGTACTAGGAAACTAAAATATTTTTACATTCTTTAATTGTAAAAACAGTGGCTTTGATTAAGCAAAAATGATCAGGATAATAACATTTACCCATTGAGAGAAAAGGGGGAGATGACATGGATAAGTCAGTTTTGATTCAAAGAGCTATCTTGGGTGATCGGATGTTTGATACCTTTAAACAGCTTGAGGTCTGATAACAGTAAACAGTTGAGACATTCCAAAGGCTAGGTGGTATGTTTTAAAATCAGGTAGATTGATACCACCATTCAGTTTATTCATTTTTAGTTTCTGAAGGACTATGAGAGGTTAATTTTTCCAGTGAAAGTTTGAAATGTTTTTTTTATATAAATTGGAAAAGAAAGCAAAGAGGATCATACTAAATATAAATATTCAACTTAGGAGCAAGCACCATTTTGATTGCCTCAGCTCTACCCCACCATGAGAGATATAATGGGGACCATTTATCTAAAGTGGAAATGGTTACAGAAATTAATTTAATTTAAATCTCTTTATTAAATTCAAATTTAGACAAAGATACACCTCTTTGAATTGATACATCCATTTCAAACATCCAGATGAAACATATAAAGAACCTTATTACAAAAATATTAACCTTGAGAAATGGAATTATAGTCCAGTAATAAAAATGGGAGATTCAAGATGGTATGTAAGCCAAAGGAAGTTAGCATAGCAATAAGTAGGTTAAAGGAATACAAGCAGCGGTTCCTAAATTTTTCGGGATTCGACGTTTGGATTAAAGTCTGGTTCTTCTTCTTATCAAGGAAGGACCGCAATTGTTCAGGTTCAAAGAATATATATTTTTCTTCCTTGAATATCAACATGCATTTACACGGAAATCGTAGCTGGAAAACCGCCCCAGTAGCAAGAGGTTCCTGTTTCATGTCCGGGAATTTTTTTCGCCTCTGCTGCGTCCATCTTGCAATATCTGGAAATATAGAGACCTTGCTTCCTTTAAAATCTGGATGAATGTTTTTAAATAAAGTCTCATTAAAGATTCTTTATCTTGTAAGAAAACAAATGTTACAATCAAGGTTGCTCTAGTCTCTGTATTATCCATTGATTGCTCCAGTAAGTTAGTTAAGTCCAGCTTCTCAGGTGAATTAGCTTTAGAAATATCCTGTTGTGGGGTAGTTTTCATTTCCAGATAATGAATTTTTTGTAGTGGGGGTAAAGTTTGCTCTCGGTATTTAAATACCTCTTTCAAGAATTTTGCAAACATATCCTTGGGAGTGACAAATTTAGACTTTGGAAAATTTAGCAATCTTACATTCAGGTTTCTTGATTGATTTCAAGGTTCTCTAGTTTCCTATGGATTAATATTCGATCCCCTGAAGTTAAGGCTTGATGTTGAGAAATTTTTCCTATTTGTCCTTCCAAGTCAGTTTACTTTCTCAACAGCCCTTCAGTTTGACTTTTTAAAGAGTTTTCTGCGTTGCATTATTCAGGGAGACGGTAATAAATGAGGTACAAACCTTGTGAAGAGATTCCAGAGCCGTCCATATCGTCTCCAGTGAAACCTCTTGGGGTTTAACCAGGGGCTGCATCGCCAAAACACAATAAGTAATTTCCTCTTGTGTAGTTGTTAATGGCGGTTCCTCCACGGTTTCCCCCACTGTTGTTCCGGGCATTCGCTGGGTTCCCTGAGCCAGCCCTAAGAGTGTATCAGGCATCGCGATTACCCCGGGAGCGCACCACTCCTTCGATTCCGCTCTACCTTCGGCGGTCGGAACAGTGCTTCCGGGTGCACGCGGTGGCATCGGGGTCAACGGTCCCAGCAGGCTGAGCAAAAGATCGCTCTCCTGAGCAGGGCTCTTCCTTTCCCCGCTAATGGAAACGCCCGCAGTTGGAGTGGAGACCAAAAATGCTGACAAAGACTGCTGCCCAGACAAGGAAGGGATCTGCTTCGGGAGGGTGGTCCCCTCGGCTTCCCTTTCCTTTTCGGCATAGTTCCAGTGGAAAAAAGGTATGTTGCAAAGTAAACCTCGGGAGCGTCTTAGTCGCACGTCCTGCTAGATCGCCATCTTGAATCCGATGGTTACAGAAATTAAAGAGGTGGCATTTAGTTCAATGGTTTTATTAACTGTATTACTGTATCATATGCCTAGATATTTCATTTTGTGAGGCTCCTATTGAAAGGGAATTGTGAAAACGGATGTTTAAAAACATGAGGTGTAAGTGGCATAACATCAGATTTACTCCAGTTAATTTTATTTGGAGGCACAGCGTGTAAGGCTTGTGGTTCATCAGATGAACGAGTTGAGTTGTTGATGGTGACTCTCATCCTCGCGGGATAGTATGATCCAAATTGTGCTCCTGCATGTATAAGATGGCCTCTCAAAGTAAGGAATTTCTTACATTGTGACCCATTGTTTGCTTAAGATAGGGATTATTAACACTTCATGATGTGTAAGAGGACTTTTAGTTTGGCTTTTTGCAAGATGGTATCTTTAACAATTTCAGTACAAATGATCTGGGGAGTTTCAGGTTGTCTAAGTGCACTAAGTTCACTTACCTAGGAACCAAATGGTGAAACTCCTTACCACCGAAAATAAGAAACATACAGGAATATACTAGATTCCGCAAAATGCTCAAATCATTCTTATTCAAACAAACCCTCACAAAGAACAACCATATCTCAAACAACTAATTATTTCCTGAATTGGTTATTACTCTGTTTACAATTAGCCTTCTCTTTGCTTCATGCACTCTTTCTCATTCATAATAGATTTTCTAAATGTTAAATATCCATAGTTATCTCAGTATGTTTATGATTTTGTATTGTAAAATTGGATTCTTACAACAAATTACTTTCTTATGCATTATTCTTTGTTTTGTATCCTATACTGTTTATTGTAAGCCACATTGAACTCAAACTTGTTTGGGATAATGTGGGATATAAATGTCACAAATAAATAAATAAAAAATAATCCAGATATTCAAAGCTGGGGCCATGTCCAGGTACCGCATAGATTCACCAGTTTGGTATATATGGTATAACAAGTTTTAATAAACTAAAATAAACTATGCAGGTCAGCTGCCAACTAGTAAGTTATGAGAGTGCTGGCTGATATACTGCCTTTTGTGTGATCCTATCTGCCCAGTTTGCAATACAGACACAGGCAGTGAATATGACTGACTCCTCTGACTCCACTCACCTTCCACCTTGGTACTAACCACACAGTACTGTAGCATTGAGAGGAGATAATTCAGCTCACTGCAGAGTTCAGTGTTGCTGAATATCCGGGGACAACCCACTGAGTGGGATTTAAGCAGGCAAGAGCCTCTCCTGTCCACTTAAACCCTGTTGAATATCTACCCCCCTAGTGTACCTGTAATGTATTTTGCCTTCTGCTTTGCAGTTCAGTTCAACTCAATCAAGTAGATCCTTTTAGTTTAGCCTAGTGTTCAGTTTCAAAAGAACTTTCACTTCAATTTATGTTGTATTTGTATGCCACTATGTCCAGTGGATCATTCTGTTTGTGCAGCGCTGCGTATGCCTTGTAGCGCTATAGAAATGCTAAATAGTAGTAGTAGTAGTAGTAGCTTAAAAACAACATACATTTCAAATAAAAAAATAAGATAAACAAGTGTAATCCCCTGGTCAATTGAGTTTGGAATTTTCCTCAGGGAATTACTAGCCTGCTGTAGAACTCTCCAGAGTTACTGGGGGGAGGGAGAACAACAGCAGTAGGTGGGAGTGGAGCCCAGCACAGAGGAAGGTTTAGGAGAGAGAGTGACAATGGGTGTCATAGTTGGGGTGGAGTTGGAAGGTGAAAAAAAATGATAGGATTAGTGAGCTCATGGTCTTGGTTGCCTTCACCCTCACCAGGACCTGTGAGGAGAGGGGGGGTGTCCTGGACTGGGCCATTAACCTAAGCCTGAATAAAGAGGAGGTTTTTGCCAATAAAAGTATTAACTAGAGTGTGAGGAATGCTCTGGGTGGGTAAAAAGGGTCAACCCAGCCTGGGAGCATAACAGAAAAAGCCTGTTTGGTGCCAGAGGCAGCTGCTCGAAGATGTGCACTTCTGTAGGAAGAACAGAGAGAGAGGTCTGGTCCCGAGAGGGTTTGGCAGCTGGGGAAAAGCCTGGTGGGACAGCTTACCGCTACAAGAATGGGAAGCACAGCCTTGGATTGTTTTGCGAGAAAGGATGTCTATTGGAGGACTGGTGGTGCTATAAATATATAAATACCCTAGGATTATAAGAGACTGCTAATTTAATGAATTGTATTTCTACCGTTAGCTGGGCTGGAACTACTGCTGGAACCTGCGTTGAGCTGGCGGTAGCTCCAGATTAGCATGCGATAAGCCCGTGTTGGGCTTACTGGCGTTTTGTAAAAGGGCCCCTTAAAATGCATTTTTTAAAGCTAGCATTTCCTGGTCTGTTAACTGAGGACTCTTGATTATTTCCTCATGTCACTCTGAAATGGGGGACCGTGTAGGTGTTCAGTCTGTGCATAGTTTCCATCCTATTTTGATATGATGTTCCTTTCCTAATCAAGTGTTAGTTTGTTTTGTAAGCCGCCTTGATTTGCATTTGTGAAAAAGGTGGTTTTTAGTAATTTTTAATAAACATAAACACATTTTTATAGAATACTGTTTCCCACTATAATATCGCTTTGCCAGCCTCATAAAAATGATCTGGAGGTGATTACACCTCAAAAAATTCCTCCCATTTTCTTTTGATTATAGCTCTGAAATTTGGCATTCTCAAGCACATTCCAGGGCATCTGCCACTGTGGAGTCCATTCTAGTGTAGAGAAATTATACCTCAGCAGCACAGTGGCATGGTCAGAAATATACAGTTGACCTATTTCAACAGTAATGCTTTGAAAGAAAGTAACTGCCTATCAGAATATAGTCCAGTCTGTTCTGATTGGCATGTGCTTGTATTAATCCCCCAAATTCTATATATTGCGCCTTAATTTCTGCATGGAAATCAAAGCGTATTTTATAACAATGCATGTACCTTAATTGGTTAACTAGCCAATCAGTGCTGTTAATTGGATGTTAATAAGCAATTAGCACTAATTGGCATTAAGATTTATGCGCACAACTCGCTAAGTGTATTCTGTAATGTAGTATGTGTAAATTCTCTAAGTTGCATATTTGAAAAGGGTACGTGGCCATGGGCAGGGCATGGATATTTCTAAAATCTATTGTGACTCTGGGCAAGTCACTTAACCCTCCATTGCCCCTGGTAACAAAATAAGTACCTGAATATATGTAAACCGCATTGAATGTAGTTGCAAAAACCTCAGAAAGGTGGTATATTAAGTCCCATTTCTCTTCCCTAGAATACATCTGCTCTACAACTATTAGGTGCCCGGATTTATGCCAAGTAAAACATGGCCTAAATGGATGTGACCAAATTGGGTCGTGTGGAAAGGCACTCTGCGTTTCTATATACTGTGCAGAAATTTAAGCCTATTTTATAAAATTTAGGCGTACTTTAGAGAATACTCCTAGGTGTATTTTTTTACCGAGTGGATTTTTCTGGCGCCATATATAGAATCTAGCCCTATGTGAATGTAATCCTCACTTGGACAGAAAACTCCACATATACAGCGAGTCAGTTTTTTTCATGAAGAACAGTTTGGGCTGATTATCCCTAACCATTAGAGGATCTCCACACTATTAAGATCTCTGTCATAACAATCACATTGAGGAAGCCTTAATCAAATTATGAAGTAATAAAAAAAAAGATTATTCATAAGTGTTAGAGGTGTACACTGAAACTAGTACCAATGGCTCCCTCCAAATTCCTCTTGCACTACGTTCCATCTTCCTTTGTATCCCTGATCACCTCCTGCTCATTAAAGGAAATAATTTTGTGAATGAGAATAGTCACCTTTCCTTCTCACTGCAGCTGATGAGTGGGAACAATAGCCCATTTGCCCCCTCTTTAATTTGTTGTGCCTTGTAGGATTTGAACATGTTTCTTACAGTAAAGCTATCCCAATACTCTGTCTCAAGGCTGTAAATACCTTTTTCCCCTTTCTTTTATTGGGGGAGCCTAGCTGTTCCACATTCCATGTAATTATTTAATCCTTCTCCATTTTGAAATTCCTCAACTGTTCTCTCAGATATCTTCTGTTTGGGTGATAAATAGGCATAATTTTAAACATCTACCCAGTTACTCAGACTTGTTTGCTTTTGTGACAAACATTTGCAAACTCACAATAGAATAACCCCATCCTAGCCTAGAACACATGCAGGCTCATTTTTGAAAGAGAAGGACGCCACCTTTCGACGCAAATCGGAAGATGAGTGTCCTCACAGGGTCATCCAATCGGTATAACTGAAAGCCGATTTTGGACGTCCCCAACTGCTTTCCATCGCAGGGACGACCAAAGTTCAAGGGGGCATATCGGAGGCATAGCGAAGGCGGGACTTGGGCATGCCTAACACATGGATGTCCTCGACCCATAATGGATAAAAAAAGGATGTCCCTGATGAGCACTTGGACAACTTTACCTGGTCGTGTTTTTCTTACGACCAAGGCACAAAAAGGTGGTCAAAACTGACCAGATGACCACCGGAGAGAATCGGGGATGACCTCTCCTTACTCCTCCAGTGGTCCACTAACCCCCTCCCACCCTCAAAAATCTTTAAAAATATTTTGTGCCAGCCTGTATGCCAGCCTCACATGTCATACTCAGGTCCATCATAGTAGTATGCAGGTACCTAGAGCAGTTTTAGTGGTGCAGTGGCACTTCAGGCAGGCGGACCCAGGCCCATCCCCCTCCCTTCCTGTTACGTTTGTGGAGGAAACAGCGAGCCCTCCAAAACCCACCAGAAACCCACTGTACCCACATCTAGGTGCTTCCCTTCACCATAAGGGCTATGGTAGTGGTGTACAGTTGGGGTAGTGGGTTTTAGGGGGGTTTTGGGGGGCTTAGCACACAAGGTAAGGGAGCTATGTTCCTGGGAACATTTTATGAACTCCACTGCAGTGCACCCTAGGGTGCCTGGTTGGTGTCCTGGCATGTCATAGTTTATTGGGATTGAAATTATGTGCATGTTCTCTTCTCAGAGCTCTGTAATCACACTGCCATTCTACAGGGGTCGTTACTTCCTTTTTCCCTTCCCAACTTTCAGAATTCGACATGTTAGTGTGATGCAAAAATGACCAGAAGTTCACTGTGACCAAGTTATGCACTTGTGACTGTAATTGAGCTCCTAGAACAAAGGCCATGGAGCAGTATATTCTTTACTACAGTATGTGTAATTGCCAGTGTATTTTATTTCTCAAAGCAGAAGGCCTTTTAGCCCACTGTGATTTTTTTTCACTCTGTCCAACTATCTTAAATATTCTTTTGTCTAAAACAGCTACTTTACTGGTTGACGTGTGTACCACATGCCATAAGAATGCCACATGTCAGCAGAAGGATGGTAAAAAACGTCTGTATCTGCAATTATGGGCTTGTTGGAAATGGAAGGACTTTCTGTCAGGGTAAGTTAAATTGCTAGTCTTAGAACATATGTGCAGCAATTTTGCAGTTTCTTTGTTGTTAGAAAAGAACTTAATGTACACATGTGATATGTTCTGTCAAAACTTTAGCAACACCACTGGTGGGGTCATTATTTTATTTTACATTCGGTCCTAGGATGTATCGTATGAAATCTGACATAGTAGCAGTCTTCATATACAGTTTTGTTCTAAATTGCTTTTCAGCATTATTTACAAACAAAGTATTGCTTAAGATTGACCATTTGATGATATTTTCAGAACAGTAAGTGGAATTGGTCCATATAAAGTTATACATGAATATTCAGTGGCAGCACTTAACTTGGATACTACTGCTAAATATATGTATAACTTTACATGGAGGTCGTATAGAGGTATCTTTGTTTATATAGCACTACACTAAATACAAGCTTCATTATGTCATTAATTTATTTGCTTGTATCCCCTCAGATAAAGATGAGTGCCAGATTGGGGCCAACAAAATCTTGGTGAGCACACAGCATGCCATAACACATATGGAAGTTTTTATTGCATATGTCTTGAAGGCTACCGTCCATCCAATGACAATGAGACGTTTATTCCACTGATGGCACTTTCTGTACAGGTAAGTTATTTTAGTTAAACCATCAGGCTTATTTCGAAAGTGATTGCCAGGCATCTTCCGACATAAATCGGAAGATGGCCGGCGATCTCTCAAAAGCGTCGAAATCCCGTATAATCGAAAGCTGCTTTTTTGACAGCATTGCCGCTTTCCTGTCGCTGAGCTGGCGAAAGTTCAAGGGGGCGTGTCGGTGGTGTAGCGAAGGTGGGACATGGCGGGCATGGGGGCGTGGCTACCAGATGGCCGGCTTTCGATGATAATGGAAAAAAAAAAGCGGCGTTAAGCAGTATTTCGCCGGGTTTACTTGGTCCTTTTATTTTCACGACCAAGCCTCAAAAAGGTGCCCAACTCACCAGATGATCACTGGAGGAAATGGGGAATGACCATCCCCATACTCCCCCAGTGGTCACCAACCCCTTTCACACTAAAAAAATAAAAATAAAAACCTTTTTTGCCAGCCTGTATGCCAGCCTCAAATATCATACCCAGCTCTCTGACAGCAGTATGTAAGTCCCTGGAGCAGTTTTTAATGGGTGCAGTGCACCTCAGGCAGGCAGACCGAGGCCCATCCCTCCCCTACCTGTTACACTTGTGGTGGTAAGTGTTGAGCCCTCCAACCCCCCCAAAACCCACTGTACCCACATGTAGGTGCCCCCCTTCACCCATAAGGACTATGGTAGTGGTGTAGAGTTGTGGGGAGTGGGTTTGGGGGGATTTGGGGGCTCAGCACCCAAGGTAAGGGAGCTATGCACCCGGGAGGTATTTGTATATATTTTTTAAATTTATTAGAAGTGCCCCCTAGGGTCCCGGTTGGTGTCCTGGCATGTCAGGGGGACCAGTGCACTACATGCTGGCTCCTCCCACAACCAAATGCCTTGGATTTCACCGGGTTTGAGATTGCCGGCATTTTTTCCCCATTATTGCTGAAAAACAAAACCAGCCATCTCAAACCCGGCGAACACTGGCATTGACCGGGCCAAACCGTATTATTGAAAGAAAAGATGGCTGGCCATCTTTTTCGATAATACGGTTACGGCCGCTGTTGCGCCGTCGCCAAAATAGATCGCCAGTGATCTATTTCACCGCGACGTTCGATTATGCCCCTCCATGTACTACCAAGACTTGGCATCAACTGAAGGGTTTGATGCAACATAAAGTAGGTACTCAGAAAACCTAGTGGGACGTTCTATAAATAGGTGCTAATGTTTACGTGTCCATTATGGGGGCGATTCTATAAAGGGTGCTAAAAGTTAGGCACCGAGATGCAACGTGCTAAGTGCTAATTCGATAATGGCATCTGGATGCCCAGATTCCATTATAGAAAACTAGATAAGTTAGCGTTTACATGCCAACATTTAGGTGTGTCCACTTAAGCCATACCAATAGCAGCTGTAAGTAGGCATGTATTCTTTATTTATAGAAAAAGAACAATATACAAATCAGCAATTAAAGAGTATAAATGCAGAAACAAAATAATTCCACCAAACCCCTGTTAAGTCAAATCATATAGTTCATTCCACATCTTTTCCCATGATGCAATAATGGCGAGGATCTATTCAAAACAAAAATCGTATGTCTGAATGATTAGAAATAGCCCTCCTATGTTCATAACATCTATATTCGCAGATTGTTGTCTCCAATGAAATAGATTTCCCAAATCTTGTGAAAGGATTGTGCATCTCCATTTTTCAATGCTGTCAATTTGGACATGAGACAAATAAAATATAACTTTTTCAAAACTTTGTCCAGTTGATGTATGCTTTTGTTTCCAATATGCCACAATCAATAATTTGCCCGCTGTAAAGAGGAAACAGACTAGAGTATGCAGTTCCACTGGGTGCTTAAACGAAGTAGACAGTATATCGCTTTAAGTAGGCTTATTTAAATGTGGCACTTTTGCATGTATTCAGTAAGTTATGCACTTAAATGTTGTACCGCCTGCTTAAACTATGCTGAATATTGAACATCCTGCCTGCGTGAATTTTACAATATTAAATGTGGAGAGAGAATTTTTTTTCAAGCACATAGAAAGGATTATAGAGATTTTCTTTCATCCTAGATATAGATGTGAGATTTCAGACTTCTGTGGACATGGAGGACGGTGCCGGAATCTCCCTGGAAGTTATGAGTGCTCCTGCTTGGAGGGATATAGGTCAGACAATGGTTCTGAACCCTTTCAGCCAGCTGGACTTCTGCAGTCATGCAAAGGTAAGATGCATGAGGGCATCTAGGGAACTGTAGCAGAAAAGAAAAAAAAAAAAGTTTATTGTGATACTAGAAGACTTATTTGTAGTGATTCATATTTGTGAAATTTTGAAGTATTAGTACCTCAGTGGTGATTTTATTACTAAATTTATCAGAACCCCAGGGAGCCTCAAGGTCTTCAGTAGAAAGGTGTGACCATCGGCTTCCATCACCAGTCTTATAAGTGTACAAGGGAAATGAAATTTGGTATATTTATTATTTATTATTTATAGCATTTATACCCCGCTCTTTCCCGCTCGATAGCAGGTTCAGTGCGGCTTACAAGGTATGGTACAAAGTATCACAGAGATAACCCAGTTGTAGAGAGTAGGACAATAGGAAGAGATGTGGGGGAGAGGATTGGAGTATGGGTATGTTAGTGGTGTGGATCAGGTTCAGGATTAAGTTGGGTTGTTTGGGTATGCTTGTTTTGAAGAGGTAAGTTTCAGCAGCTTTTGAAAGGGTAGATGTTCATTGGTTGTTTGGATGTGTCGAGGTATTGCGTTCCAGAGTTTGCTGCCTATAACGGAGAAGTTGGATGCGTATTAGGTTTTGTATTTGAGGCCTTTGCAATTGGGAAGATGGAGATTGAGATATGTTCGAGAAGATTTGGACCCGTTCCTGGCTGGTAGATCAATCAAGTCGGTCGTGTAGCTTGGAGATTCGCCATGGAGGATCTTATGGATCATTGTGTGGGCTTTGAAGTTTATGCGTTCCTTAACAGGGAGCCAGTGAAGTTTTTCATGTAGTGTGTTGCACTTTCGAATCGTGATTTGCCATTGTAGGGCATAGAGACAACAAAAGCTTTGTTTCTGAAGAGAAAGGACACAGCAGTATTAATAGTACTATATTTCAGTTTGACTATTGAGTTACAAGGTTAGTTTCTGAAAAGAGTAAGAAGTTTTACTATGTTGCAGAGGCACTTCTTTTAAAGTTCTCAGATTTCCTTGGTCAGTCATAGCAGCCACCCCTCAAAGTTCCCTCATTCTGACCTTATATTATTAAACCATAATATCAGATATCACCCTTAAGATAAAGGAATAGTTCCCTTGTTAGTATGGAGTTCTAACTCTTTCCTGCTATTGATTTCCATCCCCTTCCCTTATGATCTCATGCTGTTATAAGTGACAGGGCTTAGGACTTACTCAATGCCTAATACCAAATGAAGAGATCAGATTTCAGTGGACAACTTTAAGTAGATTATCAGCCAGTCTATCTGTGTAAGTTGGATAGCTGAAAATGTGATCATAAGAGGAGTCCAAGATGGCCGCTGACTGAGTCAGACCTGTTTTTCTGAGCTCCTGTGGTTTTCACTTTAAACCAGGGGCGTATCTGCGTGGGGCCACAGGCCCCCGCAGATTTTGCCCCGGACCCCCCTACCGCCGTTAACCCCCCTCCCTCGCCTACCGCCGTCACCTACCCCGAGGTCCGCTTCCTTCGGCTTTTTAAAATATTGCTTCAGCTGGCGGGGGACCCCACCCCCCAGCCCAGCCGCGATCTTTAACTTTTTCATCCTCGTCGTGCAGCGCGCTGTGAAGCTGCATGCATCTTTAGTTCCAGTTGGATGGAGTCTGACGTCGCAGCACATTGACGTTACAACGTGCTGCGACGTCAGACTCCATCCAACTGGAACTAAAGATGCATGCAGCTTTCACAGCGCGCTGCACGACGAGGATGAAAAGTTAAAGATCGCGGCTGGGCTGGCGGGGGGTTGGGGTCCCCCTCCAGCTGAAGCAATATTTTAAAAAGCCGGAGGAAGCGGACCTTGGGGTAGGTGACGGCGGAAGGCGGGGGGGGAGGGAGGGAGGGAGTGTTAACGGCGGTAGGGGGGGGTTGACGGCGGTAGGGGGGGGCTATAATGTGCCCCCTCACTTTAGCCCCTGCCCCCCCTACCGCCGAACCTCAGATACGCTCCTGCTTTAAACTAAAGTTATTTCCTGAGAATGCCGAAGAGACGAGGCAGAGCAGCTGCTACTGCATCCCAGCAGCAAAGACCTTTAGTCTCAACAGGCTTGATTGATTCTTACCTTCAGAGAGCTCAAATTTCGGCAGTTATGTCGTCGGTGAGCGGTTCGCTGGTTCAGCCCGGGACAGGAGACCTAGGGCTGAACCCTGAACTGGAAGTCTCCCTAAGCCCTAACCGAAGGGCCCCTCCCCCACAGCCTGTGGGAAGCAGCGTCCTCAGCCCTGAATACCGAAGTGCTTCAGGGTGGGCATGGACGGGAAGCAGTTGTAGCCTTAACAGAGAAGATAGGAGTTTTTACAACTAGCTCCCTGATGTCCCACATGCAGGAGGAGACGAGAGAGATGTTGGGAGGTGAGAGACATGTTTCACAGGAAGAGAGTGAGGCTTTAGCATTGCAAAACTTTTCAAAAACCACAAGAAGTGACTTTAGATAATCTGTGGCTGTTAATTGCAGAAATGGGGAAGACTTTATGCCCCCAAATGAGAAAATATCCAATGAAGTTGTGGTGTTAGATGGGAAATTAAAAAAAATAGAAAATGAGGTGAAAGCTGTTAAAGAAGACATGGTGAAAGGAAAAAGTCTCCTCAGAGTCACAGACTTTGCAATCAACAATGCTTAAAGATTTGATCAATTTGAGGAGAAAATCAGAAATGTTGGAGAACACCTCTAGAAGTAATAATCTCCGTTTTATTAATTTCCCGCCAACCTTTAATTTCACCTAGAGAAATGTTGAAAAATTACTTTAAAGAAATATTAGAAATAGAAGACAAAGATATACCACCCTTTTCACAGGTCTTTTATATTCCTGTGAGGGTTTTGGACAATCAACAAAGGAATAATATTCAAAATGATCAACCACTTGATGTTTCAGCTTTGCTCGAAATGTCAGATACAGAGCAAATAACAGCTACTACTTTGTTGGCTACAGTAGCGTTACCCTCTGACAAGATCTGGATTTTAAAAAATTCTTTCAGAAGAAAGATAAAATTTTCGTGGTTTGCAAACTCGTGTTTTTCCAGATCTAGCGAGGGAAACGCAAAGGCGACGGAAAAATGTTTTGCAAATGAAACAGGAGGTACTCCAAATGGGAGCAACATTTTATCTTAAATACCCATGTAAATGTTTAATCTCCTACCAGTCAGTGAAATATGTATATTTTGATCCTGATGAATTGTCCTCCTTTATAACAGCTAGAAGAGCTCTTATTAAGAAAAAACCGAATAGAAACCTGTCTGAAACTCAATTTGATGTAAAGATTATTTTCCTTTCTCTCCTTATAGGACTATGGACTCTGGTAGTGGACTTATATGAAACTATAGAATTATTTAATCTCTGTACAGATAATTTCCCTTAGAATTATTACCATAGTGGAATTTTTCTTTTGCAAGTGATATGCTTGTATAAAATGTATAATAATAAAGAGATTTAAACAAAAATGTGATCATAAACTGATCTGGATGAGTTATTCATATAAATTAGAACTGCTACTTATGTGGTTCACTTATAGATAAAATTATTCAGAAGGACATAATTCTATAAAGAAGCACCAACATTTAGGTGCCAAGAACACATAAATGACCAAAATAATGGCTTATACAACTATATGTATACATGTGCATAAATACCAATTATCCAGCTATGTTCTATTCCATAAAATGACGCTTAAATGTGATGGCATGTAGATGGAAGGTAAGTGTACATGTGGGTGGAGTCTGGGCAGGGTGCACATTTTGTGTTTTTCTTAACAATCAAGGTGTGAGCATTTACACCAGCTCTATGGCTGGTGTAAGTGATCACGCTTAAATTATACAGTGTATGTTTTCCTTAGCATCTATATAAGACCAGTCCAGAACCAGTGGATGTGGACAGAGAAATTAAGTAATTTTGTGTGATTTGCCCCTTAAGGGCACTGTGTAGTCTTTGAATATTCAGTATTTCTATGTCTCAGTAAACAGACCAGAAGCTTCATGGTGCATCTGTGACCATCCTCTGGAGACAGAAATGCTGAGCATTCTAAGCCTGCACAGTGTCCTTAAGAGGCGAATCACACAGACCTATTTGATCTACATCCACTGGTCAGTGGACATAACCCACTGGTTCTGGACTGGTCTGATAGGATTAAAGAAAAAAAATCAGGTAAGACATAATTTTCTTCTTCTTTAAAGGAAAGTAGGCACCAAATGAGCACCCCTTTATAGAGTTGCCCAGTGGTGGAGGAGTGGCCTAGTGGTTAGGGTGGTGGACTTTGGTCCTGGGGAACTGAGGAACTGAGTTCAATTCCCACTTCAGGCACAGGCAGCTCCTTGTGACTCTGGGCAAGTCACTTAACCTCCATTGCCCCATGTAAGCTGCATTGAGCCTGCCATGAGTGGGAAAGTGTGGGGTACATATGTAATAAAACAAAATAAATTGAGCACACCATTAGACTCTACTCAACTTGTATGGATAAATTTTGGCTATATGTTGACATATATAGAGAAAATGTATCCATTCTTAGGTAGCAAATTTTTAAAATAAAGCATTTTTGCTGCCAGCAGCTAATACTGGCTGCATAAGTATTTGACCTCAAAATAGATTGAAAGGCTTTCCCTCCCCTGACCACAAAATAACGCAGTGGCTATGAGTTACTTTTGTAGTTGAAAGCATATGTCCACCATTTGCAAATATTGTTCTAATGATGTTGCTATAGACATATTGAATAATTTAAAACAAGAGTGAAAAATATTCCTTTCATTTTCAGTTATTTGACTGTGGACTCCCAATGTCTTTGCCTAACTCGTTCTTTGAGTTGCAAACAAATACAACATTTGGAAGTGAAGTGACCTACAAGTGCAAGAAAGGCTTTCTTCCTGAAAGTGGCAATAGCACCTCCATCTGCACTTCAGATGGGAAATGGGAAGGGGCCGGCTTGGCCTGCAAAGGTAGGTGTAAATCTTAAAGTCTGGTGGTGTACAAAAAGAAACATTCACATGCTGTTTAAAACAAAAACAAAGAAAACAAAACACTACTGACAAAGCTACACAAATTTCAAGGGAGATAGTTTAAGGGAGTGTAACCTGTGCCTCTCATCATTTAAAACAGCCACAATATTTGAAGATTGGAGGGTGGCCAATGTTAATACCATTTTTGTTTTAATTTTCAAAGAGGTACTTTATTAACACAGTGTCAAATAGAAAATAACAGTGAAAGAATAACATGTAACAAACATCATAAAATATCAATACACACTAGTCTTTAACAATAACTATAACCTCTCACGATTTCCCTACAATTGAGCCTGCAAATAGGTGGGAAAATGTGGGATACAATGTAACAAATAATAATAATAATGATAACATTATGAAGTGAAAAGAGTGGAAATGGACACTTTGCATTAGGATTTTTCCTTATAGGGGGATCCATCAGTAAAAATGTCTTAAAAAAGGTTTTAAAGATTGATAAATAATTTGGAGAAAGGCTCCGTGAATGAGATGATCAACTTTGTAGAGGCCTCAAATTAATCAAATTCTTAAATGGTAGAGGATTGTTAGGAATTGCAGAAGGACCTTGTAATACTAGGAGAGTGGGCATCTAGGTGGCAGATGAAATTTAATGCGGACAAGTTTGCAAAGTAATGCACAAATGAAAATAATTCCAACTATAGGTAAAAATGCTGGGGTGGGGTAAGCATCACTGTCCAAGAAAAGGTTTTGGAGTTTTGATGGACTGAAATGTATACCCAGTATGCCTGCGTCTGGCAGTACTGTGTGCAATTCTGTTGCCGCATCTCAAGAAGGATAAAGTGTAACTAGAAAAGGGTTCAGAGAAGGCACAAAAATAATAGCGAGGATAGGAACATCTCTTTTATTATTCAAGGCTAAACAGTTTAGGATTCCTTATCTTAAGAGCAGTGGCATAGCTAGGTGGGGATTCCTTATCTTGAGATATGGAGAGCAGTGGCGTAGGTAATGGGGCGCTAGGGGAGTGACCGCTCCCCAAATGGACATCAGGTGGTGCCTATTTTCAGGCTGTCCATCGCATCTATGCAGTGTGCACACATGCCTACGCAGTGTGCGCCCCTCTCCACCCCCCCTGGCCTCACAACCTGGCTTTGCTTCTGATTGAGAGGGGACATGATAGAAATTTATAAAATCACAAATGAGATGTAACAGTTTAATAGGGAACAGTTATTTAACCTATCAAACATGAAAACTGAAGGCCCTCCTTGGACTAGGCTGACAGATTGAAAACAAATTATTTTTTCATGCAGCACAAAATTAAGCTGTAGAATCTTTTGTTGGAAAGCGTGGTCAAGGCAATTAACATAGTAGGATTCATAAAAGAGTTTGGACAAGTTTATGGAAGAAAAGTTCTTAAAACATTGTTAGGTAGGTAGTCAGGAAAGCTTATTTCTGGAAATGAGTTGTAAGAAATTTGATCTCTTTTTAGGATCCACTGGGTACTTGTGACAGGATGCTGAACTTTCTACCTAAGAGCCTAAATTTGGCTTCCAGAACCTCTCTCCCACATTTTCCTATGTCATTGGTACTCACATATACCAAGACAGCCAGCTCCTCTCCAGCACTATCCAAAATCCTATCTAGGCGACGTATGAGGTCTGCCACCATCGCACCAGGCAGGCAAATGACCAGGTGATCCTCACATCCACCAGCCACCCAGCTATCTACATGCCTAATCGAATCACCAACTACAACAGCTGTCCTAACCTTTCCCTCCTGGGTAGTAGCTCCTGGAGAGAGACACATCCTTGGTGCAAGAGGATATTGCATTCCCTGGTGTGCTGGTCCTGTCTACAGGATTACTTCCAGCTGCACCAGGGTGATGCTCTCCTTTTAGAAGACCTCCTTCCTCCAAGGCAGCAAAGGGGCTGCCAGATTGGAGGTGGGATTTCTCTACAATGTCCCTGTAGGCCTCCTCTATGTACCTCTGTCTCCCTCAGCTCCTCCAAGTCTGCTACTCTAGCCTCAAGAGAACGGACTCAATCTTTGAGATCTAGGAGCTCTTTGCATCGAGCACACACATATGACTTCTCACCAACTGGGAGATAATCATACATGTAACACTCAATGCAAAAGACTGCATGGCACCCCTCTCACTGCTGGACTACTGTCTGCATCTTAGTATTATAGAGTTGTTTAATTAAAACTTCTTAAGGTACTAGGGATATCAAACGAATATAAAGAGGGATGTAGAAGAGATCCCTCGTTCTGCATTATGAGGGTCAGAAAACACTCCAGTCTCCAGAAACCAGATTTGACTGGGCCAATATGAGGCTATCATGATCATCGTTCCCTGCTCTTCCTTGAGTTTCAGCAAAGTCTTCCCCATGAGAGGGATGGGAGGATATGCATACAGAAGACTATTCCTCGAATGGAGGAGGAAGGCATCCAATGCAAGTCTGTTGGATTCTCTAAGCCTGGATGTTGCGTTCTCGAGGGCCTTGGCATTCTGTCAGGTCCTCGAGGCAGGACTGGAGTTCGTGAGCCCTTGGGCCACTGCCGAGGAGTGGCAGCGGCAGGCAAGACCACCTCGGGACTGGAAACACAGAAGAGCAGTACTGGAACTCTGGACTGGAGTAGTACAAGGCAGGCAACTAGAACAGATGGAAACAGGAACAGCTTCACCTGCACTTAGCCACCGTTCCTCCGGAGTTGAGCTCCGAAGTGCAGGTGGCCGGCAGGACTTGCAGGATAAGGCAAGAACTGAAGATCCAGAGGACCCACCCTGGGTCTGGGATACACGAGGGGCGACAGGGCACGGAACTAGACTCAGACAGTGTGCTGCTGCACACTGCACAGGGATAGCAGGAAGGCTAGAAGCCCACAGAGAATAATAAACACAGAAAGGCTGAAAGCCTGCAGGTCAGAGAGATACACCCAGAAGGCTAGAAGCCCACAGAAAGGCTGGAAACCCCCCAGGCCGCAGTAATACACCCAGAAGGCCTGGAAGCCCACAGGTAAAAAGGATATACGCAGATAGACTGGAGGCCCTCAGAGCAATGGGCACAGAAGGGCTGGAAGCCCACAGTGCAATAGACACAGAAGGGCTGGAAGCCCACAGCGCAATAGACACAGAAGGGCTGGAAGCCCACAGGGCAATAGACACAGAAGGGATGGAAGCCCACAGAGCAATAGACACAGAAGAGCTGGAAGCCCACAGAGCAATAAACACAGAAGGGCTGAAAGCCCACAGAGCAATAAACACAGAAGGGCTGAAAACCCACAGAGCAATAATACCCTGAGCCAGAAGGCAAGCCCACAGGTGATAGTAACTCGCAAAGCAGAAGGGCTAGAAGCCCACAAGAAAAGACAAGGAAAGCTAACTGTGCAAACAGCACACTAACCTCGGGACCTAAGGCACTGCGGAGGCATTGGCAATGCAAAGGCAAAGGCTGCAGTCTCTAAGTGCTTAATAAAGCCCTTCAACACCAAAGGCACAGCTGCAGCAATCTCTAAGCAACTACGGAGGCTGTTCAGGCACAAACCACAGAGCAGGCAGAAAGCACAGTGAAACATAGAGAGGCTTCCCACACCCAGGTGTAGTGTAGTGAAGGCAATTAGAGTCATGCTGGAAGCAGCCAGCACACAGAGAGAGAGAGAGCTAACCCAGGCAACACCCACAGGTGCAGTATAGTGAGGCAATTAGTGTCATGCTGCTGGATGCAGCCATCACAGAGAGCCAGAGCTAGCTCAGAAAGGACAGACAGAAGAAATAGGAGCCAGCTAGGAAGCTGACCCCCAGGAATAAGGTAAGTCTGAGGGTGGTCACGGCCACAGACGTGACACTGGAACAGTACTGAAGGACTTTGTGACTGTAAGGACTGGCAAAGAGATCCACCAAGGTGGTGCCCTGTGTTTGGAAAAATCTCATGGGTATTGCCCAAGCTGAGTGACCACTCATGCGGTTGCATGACCCTGCTTAGACTGCCAGCAAGGCTGTTGGATTAACCCGCAAGGTATGTTGCTCTAAGAACTATCCTGTTACAGTAGCCCATTGCCATATCTGGATGGCCGCCTGACACAGAGTGTATGATCTGGTACCCCTGTGCTTGTTAGTGTAATACATTGCAACCTGATTGTCCATTTGGATGATCACAATTTGGTTGAACAGCTGATCTCTGAAAGCCTTTAGAGCATTCCAGATTGACTGTCGCTCCAGAAGGTTGATGTGAAGATCTGTTTCCTGAGCTGACCAAGCACAGGACAATGAAGCCCATTTAAGTGAGCTCCCCACCTTAGGTGGATGCATCTGTTGTCAGCACCTTCTGAGGCTGAGGAATTTGGAATGGAAGTCCCATGGTCAAATTGGATGGAATTGTCCATCAGAGCAGAGATTGAATCAATTTCAGTGTCACTCAGATGACATCCACTAGGTTCCCAGAGACTTGAGACCACTGGGAAGCTAGGGTTCACTGGCCAGTTCTCATGTGAAGGCATGCCGAGGGAGTGAATGCACAATGGGAGGCCATATGGCCTAGCAACCTCAACATCTGCCGAGCTGTGACCTGCTGGCTGGCTTGAGCCTGAGTGCAACCAGAGGCACAAGGAGAAAGGCTCATGTCTGTTGGACTGCCAGGTTGAAGTCAGAGACACGTAGGCCATGAGAGTCTGCACATTGCTATGCTTTGAGCAGAAATCCTGGATGCCACATCAAAAGAATCATAAGCGCCCCGGCCAAGAATTTATGACATGCCTTCTGCTGCTTTGCCAGCTGGCGAAGAGATTTGCCTGCTCCAGTGGGAGAGAATTTGCTAAATCAGCCATATTGTGCACAAGTAGAGGCTCACGAAGAGCTGGTATGATTGTATATGGGATATGAGTTTTGAGGCCTGATAAATTTTCTGCCCAATGAGTCCAGGGTTCGAGCTTCTCTCCCTGGGAGTGCCGAAGCAAAGTCTGGAACTTCTGGCCCTTATGAGCGCAGATTCTACCACTAGGGAATGATGAGGCAATTGTGGCTTATCAAATCCAGGTGAAATCTGAATTTGATACATGGTGTCTATCTTTTTGGAGAGGACAGGGACAGACAGAGGGGACTCCCAGCTCTTCACCTGAATATCACACAGGATCTTGTGAAGCAGGACAGTCACACAGCCTCTCTAAGTGGAGAGTCATAGTCTAGGAGTAGACAATTCCGGTCCTCAAGAGCCGCAGGCAGGTCAGGTTTTCAGGATATCCACAATGAATATGCAGATTTGCATACCATGGAGGCAGTGCTTGCAAATCTATCTCCTGCATATTCATTGTGAATATCCTGAAAACCTGACCTGCCTGCAGCTCTCGAGGAACGGAGTTGCCTACCCCTGGTCTAGGACCTCGAACATCTCAGCCCTGGGCTTGTCCTCTGTTTCCAAATGAAGTGGTATGGCAACCGCCATCTCTTTCACAAAAGCAGGGAAGGAGGTGGAGACTTTCACGTTTCCTCTGTTGGGAAGGGGTCTGATGGAATACCATAGGACTCCTCCTCTCAGAAGTGCCTTGGATCTTCATCAGATGCTCATGGGTGGTCCATATTGGTGTCAGCAAAAATTCCTCGAGGGCCAAGACTGAGCCTGCCTCAGCTAGGAGGAACCAGGTCCCTGCCTGGAATAGCATCGAGAAGCAGGCTGCCCCTTGATTCTGGCGAAGCTTCCTCCATTGACATCAAGGGGGTACTCGCATAGGCAGATGTCGATGCCGCATTCAGCACCGGCGTCAGAGACCTCACAGCAGTCTGAGAGCCCTGCAAGGCAGCAAAAAGAGGCATGACTGGGCGCAAGAACCCCTGATGTGATGCACTCTGCTGAAGAAGCCCCGCCCAAGTGCTCACATAGCCTGAATCTGCTCATCAAGTGTCGACATCGGGAAAGGATGGAGTGTTGGGTCAGACAGCTTGCTGAACCGCCGGTGTCAACTCAGGTACCTTCCCCACCTCCACTCCGGCACCTCCTCAATGGAGGTGGGGGAGGAGTGCTCCTTGGGTAGTGGATCTCTCATGCATTACTACTTAACTACTACTACTTAACATTGAGGGGAATTGATGTATGTGCTTCTTGGCTTTCACCTGATGCCAAGCATCGACAACTCTCAGTGCCGACGAGGACGATGTTGAATCCTCACACATCCTTGGTGCCAATTCCAATGCTGACCGGTCTCAGGGGCCCTGCACAGTGGTTGTTCTCGAGGTAGGTGGTGACCTGCTCGATGCACACTCACTCCCAGTGTCAGACCTAGGTCTATTGTAGTTCCTTTCTGCCTGTTTATTTACCTTTAGTTTTGTAAACCACTTAGGTCTGCAAATTAGGTTGAGCGTGGTATAGTAAATTCTAATAAAGTATAAAGGATTTTTTTCATTTTTTTAAATATCTTTATTGACGTGCAGGTCAAATCACAGTAAAAAAACAGAATGAGAATTAACCACAATGCTCAACAAATGAGGAGAATGGAATATAAACAGCAACTATCCCCATTCAAACAGTAGAAGAACATCCTGCACAATTTTGATGACTCCCCACCTCCATCCCCCCTCCCTCCTATTCCTAGATTACCTATGGGTCCCGGAAATAACGCTACATAAAGATGCCAAAGAGAACTATATGTCTGGCATGCCATTCTATGAGAGGACTTACGTCTTTCCTGCTCCCAGCGGGCCATCTGAAGCATCTTTGCATTCCAGTGTTGCAGGGACCACTGGTTTTCAGCAACCCAGTGTACTAATAAGGTCTTTCTAGCCAGCATTAACGCCACACAGATGAAATGACCCTGAGAGGCAGAAATCCCCTGTCTGCGCATAACAGAGTCATCCCCCAAAAGTAGGTAGCACTTTTCCCAGTCTGCTAGGATGTTGGCGAAAAGTTTAACATCTTGGTTGAGGAGCGAGATTCGGCAATACAAGCAGTTCCACATCTCTACCCGGTTTGGGAAGCACTACAACATGAGCATGAGCCAATCTCCCTCCTGCCTCTCCAGTCGCACACAGATGATGGCATAGATCTTGGAAGGGAGGCCAATTTTCCCGCCAAGGACTTTATAGAACTCGGGTCCCAATCCATCAGGACCTGGCACTTTCGCCAGCTTAAGGCGCCAAATGGCTTGGCAAATCTCCAATGCCTCAACAGGAGCATTTAAAGCATCTCTTTGATCCTGCGATAGGTGAGGCAAATTAAGGTCCTGGAAAAATTACTCTCTCTAGCCCTGACCGCTCTCCCCTTTATCATAGAGAGCCCTATAGAACCTCACAAAGGCTTCCTGCACATCCTCTACCGCAGTTACTACTCTCCCCTCTTGTGTGCGTATCTTAGTAATTACCTGCCTTGCCCCTCTGTGTCTCACCAATGTAGATAACAATTTCCCAGCCTTATTCCCCCATCGGTAGAGATTATACTTATACATATGAATATCCTGAGCAGTCCTTGCATTTAAAAGGTCATTAATTTGCTTGTGGATGATGTTGTATTCTCGCCTCACTGCCTCATTCCTGGTAAGATATGCTCACCCCAAATTTTCTGTAACTGTAACTTCGGCCTTACTCAATACAAATTTTTCAACAGTCACTTTTAATATTCCCTTCATAAATATGAAAAATTTTAAAACTTTTTTTCACTAAGATCTTAAAAAAACAACAGAACCCAATGCCAACCAGGACCGTGTTTCACCATGAAACGGTCCTTTCTCCACAAATATTTCCATCATAATGCTGCTCAGAAACCTGCAGTCATGTTGATATTTTTTATTGCAGGAGCAAGCCTATGGAATCACTTGCCTGGACATTTTAGACTGTTCTAGTAGACAACAGTTTAAGAAATATTTGAAAACTTGTTATTTTATTAAATCTTTTCTTGAGGGATGATCTTGGATTTGTAACGGGCAATTTTCTTCGGAGATTGTTTTAAGATATTTACTGGAGTGTATTGTAGTATATTGTTTTGTTTGTGATGATTTTATGTATGTTTTTAGTGTTACCTGCTTTGGTGTTAAAGGGAGATATAAATATGAATAAATAAATCAATGTGATGAAATTAAGGGCCCTGTTTACAAAAGCTCGCTAGTGTTTTTAGTGCATGCTAAAAATTTGCTAACTGTATAGATGCCCATAATATTCCTATGGGCATGTACACGGTTAATATGCGCTAAAAACACTAGTGCACCTTTGTAAATATGGCCCTAAATCATTTATTGTTTCCCTTTTACTGAGTGTGCATTAAGGAGTCCTAAGTGAATTCCAGAAGTAACAGTACTAGGGGTAGTGAGGCAATAGTCAGTGAGGTACTGCATGCAAAACTCTCACTTGTGCTTGATCATGTTGAGTTGGGCAAGCTGGTCTATGTCCCCAATGGACAGTGATATATTTTTGATCAACCATAATAGAGGGATTGAAATGAATAGTTTGCAGAACTTTGTGTGTGTCTTGCAGGAGATGCAAAGGACAAACATGTACATTAAAATAATATAATACAATAAGCATACACATTAAAATGTTAAATAAATTCTAAGAAAGAAATAACTAGTTATCTCTTTGGTGATAACAGAATGGGCAACATAGTTATATTTCCCAGGTTTATAGATGAAAAATAAAATGCTGTTTCTAAGGACTAGGCACTGAAATATTTAGTAACTGCCTGATCTATAATGACTTAAGTTTACTTTTGCAAAGGTGAATATTTATTTTCATTGGTGGTGTTTGTTTTGATTTGTTTTGCAGTGATAGATTGTGGGGAGCCTCCAGGGATCCAGCACAGCTATATTATAGGAAATTACACCACAGTGTTTGGGAGTGAGGTTCGTTATGAATGTAAGGAAGGGTTTTACAGTGAAAGGGGCGATAGTGTGACTTGCACAGAAAATGGAATCTGGGAAACTCCTTCATTATACTGTAAAGGTAAAAGAAACTCACTGTGTGATACAGTGAACGGTACTGCTCATCTGCACTTAAGAGTTTTATATGTTTTGGCAGTGTGTCTTCACTGGTTTCACATTTCATCTTTTTTACTATAACGCAAATAATAAAAAAAATAAAGTTATTTACAAGTATTTCAATATATGTAAAAGGTTATGAATAGGAGGAACACAGAAGGCATCCTAAGTTATAGTTAAAATGATAAAGGGATAAGAGAAGTGGGACAGATTTAATCCTAAAAAGCACGAAAGGAGCAGGGGGAGGGGAGTGAATAGTAAACAGGGTCCGTTATAGGCATAATCTTGATTGTATGGGCCAAGTTTTACTTGACTGAGGAAAATGCCGTATAAAAAAAAGAAAAAATAAAGTGTCTCTTGGCACTAGTGCTATAACACTAAAACATAAAGGGCCCCATTTACTAAGCCACATTGTAGCACGCACTAACGGTAGAGACATCTATATATTCCTATGGGTGTCTCTAGCATTAGCGTGTGCTAATTTTTAGCGTTCACTAAAAACGTTAGCACACCTTAGTAAATAGGGTTTTCTCAGAAAAACATCCAAATCAGTATTTTCAAAACTTATTTTTACACATTTTTCTATGAAGTCCGTCAGAAGTACGTCCAAATCTCAAGGGGGCTTGTCAGGGGCATGTTCAGGGTGGGACTTGGGCATTCCTAAAACAAGACATTTTTCAGCCATAATGGAACAAAACAAAAACGTCCAGGACTAAAACTAAGATGTTTTGAGCTAGACCTGTTTTTAAAGGCACAAAAAAGTGCCCTAAATAACCAGATGACCACTGGAGGGAATCAGGGATGACCTCCCCTTATTCCCCCAGTGATCACTAACCCCCTCCCATCCCCCCCAAAATGTGATGAAAAACATTACTTGCCAACCTCAGATGTTATACTCAGGTCCATTAGAACAGCATGCAGGTCCCTGGAGTAGTCTAGTGGTGGGTGCAGTGCAGTGCAGACAGGTGGACCCAGGCTTCTACCTCCCCCTACCTGTTACACTTGTGGAGGAAACTGTGAGCTCTCCAAAACTCACCAGAAACCCACTGTACCCACATATAGGTGCCCCTTTCACCCATAAGGGCTATGGTAGTGGTGTACAGTTGGGGGTAGTAAGTTTTGGGTGGGTTTTGGGGGGCTCAGCAGACAAGGTAAGGGAGCAATGGTGAGATGTGTACCTGGGAGCTTTTTATGAAGTCCACTGCAGTGTCCCCTAGGGTGCCCTATTGCCGTCCTGGGATGTTAGGGGGACCAGTCTACTAAAGACGCTGGCTCCTTCTACATCCCAATGGTTTGATTTTTTTGTGTTTTCATTTAGACTTTTTTTTTTCCCGAAAATGGACCAAAAAACAAAACGTCCAAATCACAAAACAGAATTTTCGGAAAAAAAAGAAGTAACGTTTTTCTTTTTCGAAAATGACCTTCTTTGCAAAACGTCCAAAGTTGGACTTAGATGTCATATTGAAAATGTCCCTCTACATCTCCAAAGGTATGGATATATTAAGAAAATTAGATGAAATTTAACATGAGGGAAAAACTGATAAAAAGACAGGTTGAGTTCAAAAATGGGCCATATCAGACTTGGGGTTCCAGAGAAATGAGCCCCCACCCCAAATATGACCCAATTCATTTCTATGGGAAATGAAATTCCAGCTTCTGTAGCATAGAATCTCAGATAGAGGGAAATGTAGCAGAGAAACAGGGCAAGGCAGTTTAAAAGGTGGCATTCCCTACTCTTCCCAACCTCCCAAATTCTCCAACCCTGCAATAGCTCCACCCTCATGCTGCCAAAATACTTCGTGAACTGCCATATCCTTATTCATTTCATTCCTGCTTCTGTAGCATAGATTTGGCTCATTTTCAAACTTGTGTCCTTTTACCATCTGCCCCCCTCCCCCCCACAGCCTTCAGCCTATGGTTCTTGTAGCCCAAGGAAGGCTTGGTTCCACATGTGGCAAATGCCCTTATTTCCATCCCCCTAATGCCGGCCCTGAAAATTGGACATATTTCATACAGCACGACTACAGTTAACCCTCCAATGATCTGTATGTTTGCTGTTTTCATAGCAGTGGACTGTGGAACTCCACCTTGTATCCCAAATGCATCGCCAAGTCTCAACAGCAACACAACCTATGGAAGCACTGTGGTTTATGAATGCCACTATGGCTATGTCATTGAAAATGGGAACCAAAGAGTGACTTGCAGTGCTCAACGACAGTGGGAAGGAGTTATTGACTGCAGAGGTAAAGAAATGATGTGTAGAGATTTTAATGACGTGACTGAAAGACATGTGGAGGGTAATTCTGTAACAGGGCTCCTAATTCTGTAAAGACAACAGATGCATCTGTGTGCCTTTATTAAAGATCCTCTGTAAAAGCTACTGCACAAAGTTACACCTGTTCCGAGGCAGGAATAAGTTAGTGCACGGGTATACTGGTAGAAACCAGTGCAAATGTGTGCATTCTGTACACTACTTTCATAAGTGCTGATCACTCATCTTCAGGAATACCTGTGTGTATGGGAGGCAGCTTTATAAAGGGTGCTAAAAGGTAGGCCCCCCAAATCTAGGTGCTAAGCTAGTATCCTATAATAGCAAATTTCTGTGCCTACATAAGTAATGCCACACTGGGAAAAGACCAAGGGTCCATCGAACCCAGCATCCTGTCCACGACAGCGGCCAATCCAGGCCAAGGGCACCAGGCAAGCTTCCCAAAACGTACAAACATTCTATACATGTTATTCCTGGAATTGTGGATTTTTCCCAAGTCCATTTAGTAGTGGTTTATGGACTTGTCCTTTAGGAAACCGTCTAACCCCTTTTTAAACTCTGCCAAGCTAACCGCCTTCACCACGTTCTCTAGCAACAAATTCCATAGTTTAATTATGCGTTAGGTGAAGAAACATTTTCTCCGGTTTGTTTTAAATTTACTACACTGTAGTTTCATCGCATACCCCCTAGTCCTAGTATTTTTGGAAAGCGTGAACAGATGCTTCACATCCACCTAGGGGCTCTTTCATTAAGCTGCGGTAAAAGGGGACCTGCACTAATGTTAGTGCATGTTTTTGACGCACGCTGAGGCTGTCTTAAATGTCCACGTGGTAAGTGAAACACTTACCGCATGGCCATTTCGGGGTGGGGTGATGGGGGGGGAGGATCCCTTACTGCCACCCATTGAGATGGTGGTAACAGCTCCTGTGCTAACCCAGCGGTAACCAGGCAGCACGTGGCACTCCCTGATTACCGCTGGTTAAGTTCCGGCACTACAAAAATAGATCATATTTTTGTAGTGCTGGAAATGGTGCACACTAGGTGTGGGAACGACTACTGGGCTCCTGCGGTAGCCTTGCAATAGTTCCAGATTGGTGCATGGTAAGTCTGCGGTGGGCTTACCGCTGCTTAGTAAAAGGGCCCCCTAATACTTTATAGAATACTAGCATAAGTCAGCAATTGGGTGCCTAAATTTAGGTGCGACCAATTATGCCTGATCTATGGCAGGTGTAAATGGTGCATCTGAATGCAGCAGTTAAATGCCTGACAGTATTCAATAAAGTATGCATTTAAATAGTTAAAATGCCTATGACCCACTCATGTGAATGCCTCCTTTGCAGTTACATGCTATAACACTTAGGGGTCGATATTCAAAGCAATTTAACTGGCCAAAAATGTCTCCTGGCCAGTTAATTTGCTTGTGCGGGGCTATCCGCTGATATTCACTGGTACTTAACCGGTTAGTGCCACCGAATATCACCACATATCACAAAAGTGTAAGTCGGGTATTTTGTGGGCGGTCCGGGGGCAGAGTTGGCACTTGTGTGGTTAAGTATCGATATTCAGTACTTAACTGCCTAAGTTTAATTACTGAATAGTCGGTCCTATCTTTATGTGGTTAAGTCCTGAATATAACATTTAACTATTATTATTATTATTAGCATTTGTATAGCGCTACCAGACGCACGCAGCGCTGAACACCTGACACAAAGAGACAGTCCCTGCTCAAAAGAGCTTACAATCTAAATAATACAGACAGACAAGACAGTTACGGGTGAGGGAAGTACTGGGTGAGAAGGAAGGAAGGAACAAGGGAGGGCAAATGAGTAGAGGCTAGGAGCCAAAAGCAGCAGTGAAAAGGTGGGTTTTCAGCATGGATTTGAAAACAGGTGGAGATGGAGCTAGATGTATAGGTCCAGGAAGTCGATTCCAGGCATAAGGTGCGCGAAAGAAAAGGAACGAAGCCTGGAGTTAGCAGCATAAACCTGGAGATATAATGCTGTACCTGGGCATAACACCAGCAGCAGCTAAAAACAGTCACTGCCACCAGATGAATATTGACCCCTTAGATTCTAAACTATTCAGAATCTTGAAAGTTGTACAAGCTAAGTACAATACGTGCTTTAAAAGGCAACCAAAGCAGCTGATCATCAGTGGAGAAACTGGTCAAATTTTGGGGCACCAAAAATTAATCTTGCTGCAGTATTTTGTAAAACATGAAGTTTAAAATGTAATTTAGCTGTATTCTCAATGTATAATGAATTACAGTCAGGGCCGTGCCTAGGGTCTCTGGTGCCCCCCTGCAGACTATCAGTTGGTGCACCCCCCCCCCCTTACACACACGGAGCTCACAGCTGCATGTCTCTCTTGGCCAAACCGTCAGTTGCTCTCACTCTGTTCCCGGGCAGATTTCTAACAGGAGCTGATCATCCAATCAGAGAGCTCTATTTGAATGCAGATTAACAGACAAACACTCTAATGGGAATTTTTAGTCAAAAACACTAGATAAACCCTTCATTTTTGGATCAAACTTCACAGTTTTGATCAAAGCCATGCGCTAACATTAAGGCTGTAAACATTTCCATCAATTTTTACCCATAAATATGCAAATGAGAACCTCCCCAAAACAGACTAATTTGCATATGATTTAAACAAATGTGAGCATATGACAACCAAGTACAGACTCCTAGCACCTGAATTCTGCAATTAGATTTAATGCAAATACTTTTAAAACTTAAAAAAAAGCAATCATATTTTCACTTACCAGCACTTCCTCTTTGAAACTACTGTTGAAACCATCAGCCAATGAAATGGCTTTTAGGTGTAGCTATCCCAGAATACCTGATAATTATGCACACATCATGCCCTCCTCTCGGTGTATATGATGCTCAGAAAAAAACAAACAAACTTTGAACCACTTACAGATTTTAACAATTACACTATTTATTTTTTATTTCTCCCCAGTCTCACTTGCACACCTCCCGCCAAACCTGTTCTCTTTAATTTGAATGTTGTGCACTTCAAGCTCACCCTGAATGAAAAGTTGTTCCCACACCAAAGACACATATAGCACTCGTATTCTTTTAAGCAACTTCAGCAGAGGTGTCTGCCTCAGCACTGCTGGGCTGCCTTCACTTTCTGATGCGGAGGGGGAAGGGCAGGGGAGAGAGGAGAATCACAACTACAGGTAAAAGATTTTTCAAGTGAACGTCGGCGCCCCCCTGCAGTGCTTACCCCGCTTACTGTATTGGCACGGCCCTGATTACAGTAATCAAGTTCTGAGAATATGGCCTGATCTAGTAACCTAAAAAGGTCTTCATGGAAAAAAACCCTCTCTTTCTTTCTCTCTCTCTCTCTCTCTCTCTATATATATATATAAAGCACATATATATATATATACACACACACACACACATACATACACAGTACACACTGTGGATGAGATTCTATATATGGCGCCTAAAAAATTGGTGCTGAAATCAGTGCCGACTAAGTATATTTTATAATTGGTGCCTAGATTTAGGCGCCAATTATAGAATATGTTTAGTTGATATTTCAGCGCCGATATCTGTGCGCATCCATTTACGCCAATGAAAACCTGGTGTAAATCTCAGCACATAGATTTAGGCACACTCACTGGGCCATATTATATAACTAGACACATAAATTTTGGAATGCCCATTTCCCCGCCCATAACCACGCCCCTTTTTTGCCTCCGCACACTAGACATTTGGCGCACATCGTTACAGAATACACTTAGCGAATTGTGTGCCTAAATTCTAATCAGTGCCAATTAGTGCTCATTATTGCTTGTTAAGTGCTGTTATCAGTGCTCATTAACTTGTTAAGCCAATTAAGTTAAGCGCAGTTATATAATTTGTGCCCATTTTGGTGCCTAAATCTAAGTGCACTATATAGAATCCGGGGGTATGGGCCCGATATTAATGCCTTGATCAGCGCCGACCCCAGATATTCAGTGATGGGCCATTTCCAGTAACTGGCATTGAATATCCGTTTTTTTTTGGCTGGCTCAAACTTTTAACCGGCTAAGTGAATATTCAGTGCTGAATGATTAAGTTTATAGCAGCCAAAGATAGGACTGCTATTTAGATGGTCCGATTTGGCTGCTAAACTTAGCCGGCCAGCACTTGAATGTTTGTGTGATAATAGCCGGTTAGCCACCATTCACTAACCATGAATATTCAGCGGAGATAACCGGCTATCTCCTGTTCAATATTAGCAGTTAGCAGGCTAAATGCTATTTAAATAGCTACAGATTTATTAACTAACCATGTAACAATACTTGACTCATGACACCCCCAAAATCATCCATCCCAGAGCAGCCTTTTCTCACCCAATCAGCTAATGTTTGCCAAACTGGCTTCCATGAAACACTATTAATGAGCTGAAATGAGCTTAACTGACCCAGTCTCTTCAAAGTATTTGGTATCAAGTTGGAGGCTTAGTTTTTTTTCTGTTTAAAGTTGAGAAACAACCTCAGTAGTCACCGCATGGCAGCAGTGTTGTGAATGCACTCAATGTCAGCGTTATGTTGACTCCGTTATTATCACCGGTCAAAAAACTCCACTTGTGTGTAAATAAAGGCTCTACGTGGGGTTAAATATTACCCTGTAAAGAGTAGTCAAAATCGTGATGCTTGGCAGTTGCTTAAACAAATAATGTTACTTAGCTTTTACAATTTAGCCCATGAAATACAACAGAGAAAATGGGATAGGAAAGGCTAAGGAGGTTAGGGCTCTTCAGTTTGGAGATGGCTGAGGGGAGTTATGATAAAGGTCTATACAATACTGAGTGGAGTGAAACAGGTAGACATGAATTACTTGTTTACTCTTTCCAAAAATACAAGGACTAGGGAGCACACAATAAAGCTACTAAGTAGTACACTTAAATCTGGAGAAAATATTTCTTCACTCAATGTGGTTATGTACTTAACGGAGACATTAGGTCTTACCTGATACGTGTTCTTTCCATTAGTCCCAACAGATCAATCCAGAAACTTGTGGGTTATGTCCCCCTACCAGCAGGTAGAAATAGAGAGAATGCCAGAGCTCTGCCATATAGTACCCTGTGCAGCAGTCTCACTTCCAGTATAACCAATACCCAAGCAGTGACGTAAAACAAGAACCAAGAAACCTGCCTCTAAAATAGAGCACCAAAAACCTCAAAGAGGCGAACCTGAGCAACCTCAAGCCTTGTGCATAGGGCTGTGACCCCTGGACGCACAACAAAAGGCAGCCACTGCCACCACCACAGCCGATCCAAAAATAAACAGGCCCTTGGCTGCCTCACAGCTGCACAACCAGCACCAGCACATGAGCCACACCCTCTAAGCTTCCATGCTGAAGGGTGGCTCTTCTATTTGTTGCTTATTCCCCCCCACCCCCATATCTGAAAGGACACTTCTGCAGGAATTCCGCACTGGCCATCTGAGAGCAGAAAGCATAAAGAAAAGAACACAGCAGTAGGGCAGGCCTCTGGATTGAACTGAAGTAAGGTGATGATCACTGCTTCCAGGTAACCCTTCTGTTGCAAGCGCTCCCTTTCAAGATCCAAGCTGTAAGATCAAAGGGGGAAGGATCCTCCATGAAGACAGCTCCCTGTGACAGGAGCCCCCTCCTATCTGGCAGATGAAGGGAACGATCGACCAAGTGCCGAATCAGGTCTGCATACCGACCAGTGAGGCCAGTCTGGAGCCACCAGCACCACAAGCCAGATGTGCTGAGCGATGCAGCCCAGAAGTTGACTGATCATCGGCCAAGGAGAAAAAACATACAAGAGGACACCTGCTGGCCATGGCTGAAGAACAGCATCCAAAATCTCCACTCCCAAACCCCAAATCTGTGCACCTGCTGAAAAATGGGAGATCTTGGCATTGCGCCAGGTCGCCATGAGATCCAACTCTGACAACTCCCACAGTTCTGTGATCAGTCGGAACACCTCCGAGGAGAGCTCCCAGTCCCCCGGGTCCAGCAGATTGTGGCTGAGGAAATCTGCCTGCACATTGAGCTTGCCCGCAATGTGGGCTGCTGACAGCACCTCCAGGTGCTGCTCCGTCCTCTGACAGAGAAGCATCACCTCTCTGGCCAGGGGTGCACTCTTCATCCCTCCCTACCAGTTGATGTGTGCTACTGCAGTGGTGTCGTCGGATAGTACCCGGACAGGTTTGCCACACACCAGACTGAAGAAGGCCAACAGCGCCCTTCGCACAGCCCTCGATTCCAGGCAGTTTTTCTTAGTTAATTTTTGACCTTGCACTGTCCTGTCCAGACAGTGGGCCCCCCAGCTCGACAGGACCCGACAGGCTGGCATCCATTGTCACCACTATCCAGTCCAGGGCCACCAGGGAGATTCCTCATGTGTGCTGAAGCCCACTGTAGAACATTCAAGGTCGCTGCCATGGAACCCAACCCTTGGACATAGTCCCATGCCCAAGGGGCTGGGACCAGCAGGAGATTTGATACTTGCATGCACAGTTTCAGCTGTCTCCCCTCTGGAAGAAAGACCTTCCCCACTTGGGTGTCGAAGATCACACTGAGGTACTCGAGGGACTGAGATGGAGTCAAACGACTCTTGTCCAAGTTGATGACACATTCCAACGAGCATAGCAGCTCGATGACCTGGCCTGTAGTCTGAACACTCTCCTCCCAGGAGGAGGCCTGGATTAGCCACTTGTCCAAGTAGGGATGGATCCGGATGCCCTCCTTCCTGAGGAAGGCAGCCACCACCACCATTACCAGGGTGTGGTTGCGAGGCCAAAGGCAGGGCCGTGCCAAGGGTCTCTGGTGCCCCCCTGCAGACTATCGGTTGGCGCCCCCCCCCCCCCCATGTGGCACAAGATGCAAAGGAAATAGGAGCTGAAAGATGGAGTGTTAGCTTTTCGTGCTTTCATGTTCACGAAATTAGTAATTTTAAAGCAGGGACAGATTTTAAAAAATACACAAAAGAACTGAAGTCTTTTCTGATCTCTATATTGTTAATTACATTATTTTAATAACATCCAAAAACTTTAGCAGGCAGGAGAGCTAATTTTGGTAAACTCAACTACCGGTTGCTACTCCATTTTTCTATGAAAGCCCACTGTTCCTAGAACAATTCACAGAAATTTTCTGTGAATTGTTCTAGGAACAGTGGGCCTTCAGAAATCATTTTGATAACATTCAAAAACTTTAGCAGGCAGGAGAAAATAATTTGACTGAAAATAATCAAGATGTTTTTAGAAATAAGATGTATGAGGAAAGAGAAATGGAAACTATCATCTATTTGCCGACAAGCAGGCCTGGCCACCTCCAAACCTTCAAGCAGAGGAGATTAGTTTCTTTCAGAATGTGTGTGGAAGCCCTGGTACTTTCCTCTCAGTACCTTACAAAATGGTGTGACTCACCCGCTCCATCGCAGACAGCTGACCTCCCCTCCCCAGAGGATCCAAGCAGCGGCTCTCTCACTGCTCTCAGCACTCCAATGCGGTCCACAGTCGGGTCCACGGACGGAACGGCAAAACCGGGCGGCGGTCCAAATAAATTGGACGGACGTGTCGCGTACACAGGGCGCCAGCATGTGGGAAGAGCTGGGCGTGCCAAAGAGCGAGCGCTGCGCGCAGGAAGGCTGCAGCAGCGCATGCACATAGGCGCTGACACGTCAACGCGCTGACGTGGTACGTTTTTTTTAATACAATTGGTCCGGACAGCGTGGCGCGGCGCCCTTGAAGGCAGGCTTCCCCCTGCCGTGCTTACCCCGCTTACCGGGTTTGCACGCCCCTGGCCAAAGGGCATGGCCTTGAATTGATAGTCCCCCCTAAGCACTGTGGTGGCCAAATAGGGATGTGCAGATACACCTTCTCGAGATCCAGGGAAGTTCAGAACTCTCCCTGCTGTACTGTCGTGACCACCGACCGCAAGGTCTCCATGCAAAAATGGCATAACTTGAGCACCCAGTTGACCCTCTTGAGATCCAACACCGGGTGCCAGGCATCCTTTTTCAGGACCACAAAGTGGATGGAATAGTGTCCCTGACCTACCTCCCTTGGATGGAGCACACGGGAGAGCGAACTCCCCAATCCCTTGCTGGCGACTTGAATGGAGACTCCAGGAAAAACTCTGAGAGCTCCCGAATGTACTCCTTCAAGACCAACTGATCCGATGTGATCTGGGCCCACTCCTCCTGAAACAGAGACAAACGCCCTCCAATGGCAATCCAGGAGGCCTGAGTTGCACTGGGAGCTGAAGACACAGCGGAGCACCTGTCCCCCTCTAAAGGGCAGCTGTTGGGACTGATAATGCAGTCTTGAGAACGAGCCTGACTTTCCGGGCCTGTACCTCCTGGCCTCATGAAACCAGGACCTTGAGAGGCAGGCTTCGCCTTGTCCTCTGGAAGCCTCTGGCCCTTAGAATTCCCCAGATCCTTCACAATCTTCACCAGGGATATCTCCTTCACAGAAGCGCTGAGATCATCATACAACAAGTCAGCCAGATAGGCGAGACCCACCTCCAGGGACAGCAAGGACTGCATGAGATCCTCATCCACCGTGGCTCCTCGCACCCAGCTCAAACAAGCCCGAGCCACATAGGAGCCTGTAAGCACAGCGCAGCCACCTCAAAGGATGACTCAAGGGATAACTTGAGCCGCCTCTCCTGGACATCCTTGAGGGCCACCCCTCCTTCCACCAGCAGGGTGGTTTTCTTAGTGACCACTGCAATTAGGGAATCCACCTTAGGCAACCGTAGGGACTCCAGATCCCCCACGGACAATGGATAAATCCGGGCCTTAGCCCGTGCCACTCGCAACCCTGCCTCAGGGGAATCCCACTGCACGGCGATGAAAACCCTTATAGCCGGATGGATTTGGAATGACTTGGGAAGTCTCCTAACCCCTGACATGATTGGGTGTGTGTGGTCTCCTCCAGCTCCTTCACAATCAGGGAGGGAAATTCCTCCCTCCAAAATAACTGGGTCACCGTTGGGTGTGTGGTCTCCCCGTCTTCTAGAGTGTCATCCAGGGAGTGCCGGGTAACCAAAGAGGCCAGGTTGGCTGAGTCCCGCTCAGAAACCAAGGACAGATCATACAGGTCCCCCAGAGGCTCCAAATGAGCCTGTTTTGGAGCCCGCACGAGAGGACCCTCAGGTAAAGACAGCCCTGACTGAGGCCTCTATACCAGAAAGGCTTTGTGCATAAGCAGCACAAACTCAGGGGAAAAGGGGATGAAGTCCACATCCTCCGCTAGGTTCTCTGATGTCAGTGGACCCCCTGTTCTATCAAACATGGCCTCTCTCTCTCCCGCAGGAACAGCTGACCCAAAGTTGGGCATGAAGCGCGCGTCGGGACTTCTAAAATGGCAGCTGCTGCACCATGAGAAACCATTGGCTCAGCTGATCCTGCCAACGCTTCCTGCACAGGGTATGTCTATTCACCTACTAGATAGAGAGAATACTGGAAGTGAGACTGCTGCACAGAGTACTATATGGCAGAGCTCAGGCATTCTCTCTATCTCTACCTGCTTTAGGGGGACATACAGTAAGTCTCTGGATTGATCTGTGGGACGCTATGGAAATTAGAATAACATCAGGCCCATCTAGGGGAGATGATAGCCTTGCATGATTCCCTTTAACGTTCACTTTTCCCCACCTAGATTTTAGGTTTCATCCAGATTCAACCACGCCCCTCCCCCACTTGTTCTCCACAACAAGAGGTAGCCTAAAATATTGGTGCGTATTTTATTTATTATGCTAATGTTCTATAAAGAAACGCAGGTTTCTAAGTAGGTCCCCTCTTTATAGAATTACCCTCCACAGGCAGGCATAAACTAAATGCATAGCTTATCCAGATAGCAGCAATATTCAGCCACTATCTGGATAATTTTGCTTATCTACCTTCATTCCATTCTTCCTCTGCCCCTTCACTTTATGGCTGGTTGGAGAGATTTTTAGTCTAGCACTATCTGTATAGGGTTTGAAAATCTACAAATAGTAGATTTGTTTATGTTCATCTGTCACCAGTGAATGCATAACTCCATTTGAGAATCTGGCTCATCAGTTGCCAGGTTTGTTTGAAATTGTGCTTTAAGTTAGCCTGTCAAAATTTGCCCTAATAAATTACTCTTTGGCTCTTTTTGAGCCTTTTTCTTTCTGCCACTGCACTTGCCACAATGTTTTTTTTTTCCAAGGATGTAATCATTCAAAATAATGTTTTTGTTCTTTTGTTTTGGCTTATTTATCAGGAAATCTTTTGTGCGAGGCAGATAGCTATTTGTGTTATAAGCACTCTCTTCAGAGAAGTTGTGCTCCATTTGAAGGCAACATTTTAAAGACTTTTCTGATAAATTGTTAATCTGTCTAGTTTGTTACATTGTTATCACTTAGAGGCCCCCTGCTGTTTTTCAGAAATTGATTGTGGTGAGCCTGTAATGATCCCACATGCAGAGAAGATCTGGAATAACAGTACGAGATTAGGAAGTATGGTACACTACAGATGTAGAGATGGCTTCTATGGTGTTGGGAACAAGAATCACTCACAGTGTACTGTAAACCGGACCTGGGAAATTATCACTTTCTTCTGCAAAGGTATGGCAGAGTACCTGCGCATGATTTGTATGGTTTGTAGTTTTATCTTATAGAAATGGTAAGCCTACAAAGCATAAAAAGAAAACTTTTAGTAGACCACATGCTTTGGTACCCTGTAGACAACAAATATTGAATCATTTGTGCTGTCTACCTATTCTTTGTATTTATATTAATGCAAGATCTGTGAATAATAAGGTACACATTATAAAGGATTTAATTGAAACGAAACAACCTGGTTTTGTAAGTAGAGTAGATTGATGTGGTAGCCATGTTAGTCCACTTTTAAAGGCATAAATAGAAATAAAACAAAACAGAGAAAAAAATAAAATGATACATTTTTTTATTGGACTAAATACATTTTTGATTAGATTTTTAAAGGTAACACAGAAATCTGATAACTGAAACTTGGCCACAAATGCCTGATGATCCGATTTTAAAATTACTATCAGGCTTATTTTCGAAAGTGATCGCCGGCGATCTTCCAACATAAATCGGGAGATGGCCGGCGATCTCTCAAAATCGGTATAATCGAAAGCAGCTTTTTTGATACCATTGCTGCTTTCCCGTTGCCGAGCTGGCGAAAGTTCAAGGGGGCGTGTCGGCAGCATAAAGAAGGCGGGGCATGGGCGTGGCTACCAAATGGCTGGCTTTTGCGGATAATGGAAAAAAAGCGGCGTTAATCAGTATTTCGCCGGGTTTACTTGGTCCTTTTATATTCATGACCAAGCCTCAAAAAGGTGCCCCAACTGACCAGATGACCACTGGAGGGAATGACCTCCCTGTAGTCCCCCAGTGGTCACCAACCCCCTCCCACATTAAAAAAATAAAAATAAAAACCTGTTTTTACCAGCCTGTATGCCAGCCTCAAATGTCATACCCAGCTCCCTGACAGAAGTATGCAAGTCCCTGGAGCAGTTTTTAATGGGTACAGTGCACTTCAGGCAGGCAGACCCAGGTCCATCCCCCCCTACCTGTTACACTTGTGGTGCTAAGTGTTGAGCCCTCCAACCCCCCCCCCCAAAACCCACTGTACCCACATGTAGGTGCCCCCTTCATCCATAAGGGGCTATGGTAATGGTGTAGAGTTGTGGGGAGTGGGTTTGGGGGTATTTGGGGGTCTCAGCACCCAAGGTAAGGGAGCTATGCACCTGGGAGGTATTTGTATATTTTTTAAACATTTTTAGAAGTGCCCCCTATGGTGCCCAGTTGCTGTCCTGGCATGTGAGGGGGACCAGTGCACTACAAATGCTGGCTCCTCCCACGACCAAATGCCTTGGATTTTGCCGGGTTTGAGATGGCCGGCATTTTTTTCCATTATTGCTGAAAAACAAAAACGGCCATCTCAAACCTGGCGAACTCTGGCATTTGGCCGGGCCAAACCGTATTATCGAAAAAAAGATGGCCGGCCATCTTTTTCAAAAATATGGTACCGGCCAGCTGTTGCGCCGTCGCCAGTGATCTATTTCGCCGGCGACATTCGATTATGCCCCTCCACGCCCCGCTGGTTATAGCATACTACATTTACCTAGATCTTTTAAGAAGGGAGGCAGGGTTGCTTTAATTTTTAAGTCTTTTTCCAAGGTTACTCTTGTGGATTCTGTGAACATTCCAGGTTTGAGGTTGCCAATGACACTTTAGAAGGTACATATCGTTGTGTTTTGTTCTATTGTCCTCCACATAGATGGTCAGAGGTTAGGGATGATTTTTCTAATCCTCTAGCAAAGAACTCCTTGGGGTCCAGATCAATTCTTGTTATTGGGAGATATTAATTTACATTTGGTGGATCCTACAAATCATGAGATAAAGGGTCTCCCTTACTGTTTTAGAAGAATTTTAAATAAAGACTCCTTTTGAACACCATCTGCGAGAGGTTCCTTTCCTTTGCTCTACTGTTTATGTTCTCTACATCTCATGAAAAAGGTCATCACTCAGATTTGTTAGCTTATTCAATGTCTTATACGCAAACCTTGGAAAGTTAATTCTGTTCACTGGAAACCACTTGTTTGGTTGGACCATTTTCTATTAGAGTTTAATATTTACTGGCAGGAAAGAAGGTAAATGACATCCGCCTTCTCTCTTCACAGTGTCTACTGGGGTCCAGTGGCGTAGCCACAGGTGGGCCTGGGTGGGCCGGGGCCTGCCCACTTAGGACTCAGGCCCACCTAACAGCAGCACTCATTTAGTGGTAGCTGGTGGGGATCCCAAGCTCTGCCAGTTGAAGACCTCCCGCTGATGGTGCTGAAAACATTGCTCTCCACTTCAGCAGTCTGAGCTTCCTAAGCTGGCACCTGCGCATGCTCAGTTTTCGGCGCATGCCTGCTGCCAAGGTGGAGAGCAGTGTTTTTACGCCAGCTGAGATATATTTTTAAGTTGGTGGGGGAGGGGGTAGAACACTTGGTGCCCACCCACTTCTTGTCTAGGCTCACCCAAAATCTGCTGTCTAGCTACGCCCCTGCTGGGGTCAAAACTGCCCAGGATATATTTTGGTCTAATATAGAACAGAAATTACTGCTACAAGATCCAAGTGATGCTGCATTTATTGATAAATGGAATTCTCTCTCTAGATAGCATTGCTCCTAAAAAGGAGAAACGAGTTAGAGCTCAAAGGAATAATCCTTGGTTTAATGATGAAATAAATCTACAGAAACAAGTAGAACGAGAGGACATGAAATGAGATTGAAGGGGGGGCAGACTCAAGAAAAATGTCAGGAAGTATTTTTTCACTGAGAGAGTGGTGGATGCTTGGAATGCCCTCCCGCGGGAGGTGGTGGAGAGGAAAACGGTAACGGAATTCAAACATGCGTGGGATAAACATAAAGGAATCCTCTTCAGAAGGAAGGGATCCCCAGAAGCTTAGCCGGCGGTGGGAGGCAGGGCTGGTGGTTGGGAGGTGGGGATAGTGCTGGGCAGACTTATACGGTCTGTGCCAGAGCCAGTGGTGGGAGGCGGGGCTAGTGGTTGGGAGGTGGGGATAGTGCTGGGCAGACTTATATGGTCTGTGCCAGAGCCGGTGGTGGGAGGCAGGGCTGGTGGTTGGGAGGCGGGGATAGTGCTGGTCAGACTTATACGGTCTGTGCCAGAACCGGTGGTGGGAGGCGGGGATAGTGTTTGGGAGGCGGGGATAGTGCTGGGCAGACTTATACGGTCTGTGCCAGAGCCGGTGGTGGGAGGCGGCGCTGGTGGTTGGGGGGCGGGGATAGTGCTGGGCAGACTTATATGGAATTCCTGTGGGCTTCCTGTCATTTGCCATGCGGGAATCACTAGCACAGATTTCTAAAAGAGGCCCTTAATGATGTGCAAATTATTGTATTTGTTTAAAATATTATTCAAGATTATGTGACGAACAAAAATATGTCCTTCTTCCCAGATTATTAAAAATGTTAATTGTTTTCAAGCTACCACCTTCTGGCTTTTTAACATTTGGTAAAGCCTGCTAGACTGTACAAAGGTTTTCGAAATTGCATTGTAGTTGTGTGTGGGCAGGAATTTGCTAATTTGTATCATACATAAGAACTGGGACAAAGGTCTATGAATCTCAGTATCCTGTTTTCAGCAGTGGCCAATCCAGGTCACAAGTACCTGGCAAGATTCCAGAGCAGTAAAATAGATTTTTTGTTGCTTATCCTAGAAATAAGCACTGGATTTTCCCAAGTCCATCTTAAAAATGGCTTGTGAACTTTTCTTTTAGGAAATTATCCAAACCTTTTTTAAACCCTACTAAGCTAACTGCTTTGTTATTTTTGATGAAATTTACTTTAAGACATGTATATTTCTCATTTCTTGCAGAGGTTGATTGTGGCACCCCTCTAAGAATCCAGAATGCTGACCTGGGGTGGAGTGGGAACTCAAGCCTAGGAAGTGTGGTGCACTATGAATGTAAAGAGGGCTTTGAGCCTGCTGGTGGGAAGAATTTTTTGGTGTGCCAAGAGGATGGTACTTGGGAAGAAAGTTCATGTACAGGTAAGGCCTGAGCAGCCCTTTGGAAGCTCCATTTTAGAGGCCAACAAAATCGGTTATGGCACTAAAATGAGCCCTGTCATGAAACACCTAAACACCCGCCTGAGGCTACCCAGCAGCCATTTAAAGGGTCTATCGCCAGCACAGCTCAGGTCTGCATACACCTGCCATTTGTGTTCTACACTTGCACCCTCCTCCCACTGACTTGGTCCCAACCGCCTCTGGGCGAGTCTCTCGCTCTCAAATTATCCCCAGTGATTTGTAGGTTACTGGAGCCACACTCCCAGTGGTCCCACAGTTCCCAAAAAGCACTCACAGATCCAACATGCAAACCACCAGGATTCTTTATCAGTCCAGACAAAGTGGCAATAAACTAAATATTGTTTATTGTCTTAAAAATTGAACAATGAACAAAAAAGTGTTCAATTAGCAAACAATAACAGGTAACTGAAATATGGATCAATTATAACACTAACTAAACATATGTTTACTTTCTAAAAAGTACTTGGGAAGATCAGGACATATAATTGTTTGTTTACTGAGCCTCAGCAAAGAGATCCTGCTCTCTTTTCTTCCTGGCTAAGACTGGAGCAAAAGCCAGTACTCTCCAAAGGAAAATGAGCTCCTGGGCCAATCAGAGCCCAGAACAAGAAAATTTCAAAAATATACTGCTTCTTGCTTCCTGTTTGTGTGGTAAAACTAAAGAGAGAACATAAATTTTTTTTTCTGTAACATCTCACAACAAAGAAACACCACCTGCTGGCTAAATAGGAGAAATTCACTTGAAGACATAATTAGTGCAGGAAAATGTCCAATTCATTTTACAGGCTTAAAACACAGTTTCTTCACAGGCCCCAAATCCTTTTCTGCCCAGTTTCAGTTTTGGCCAAAATGTTTATTTTAATTTTCCGCCATATTTTCGGTTTCAGCTGAAAATGATCATGTGTTTTCAGAGGAAGCTGAAAACTTGTGCTTTGTTCCATTTGTCTTTTTCTCCTGTAGTTGGGGCAAGAGCAATCTCCAGTTACTCGTGCCCATTCTGGCTTTGCTCTCAAAATGGCCGCCATGACTGGGGCATTGCTGCTGCCCGGACTACACCACTAGACCACCAGGCATGGTAATGTGTGTGTGTGTGTGTGAGGGGGGGGGGGGGGGAATCTGCGCTTTGTATTTATTTTTTTGTACTGTGATTGCAAGTAATGCAGTTATGATCTTGCATAATAGTTTATATGGTAAATAGAGTGCGCCAAATAAATGCTTTTGATACAAAATTTTAGCAGGAATTTAAGTCTATAAATTTGGGATGATAAGCACCATAAAAATTGGACTCTCTGGAGTTATGATGTCAGCTATCACTTCAAGTGTGGCGCAAAGCCAGCCACTGTAAAAACCCATTGGTTTTTAGTTTGTTTTCATTATCTACAGTCTATGTGTGTGGAGGCTATTTTGCTTGGACGTAAAATATGATCTTTTATAATTTAAATTATATTCTGGCTTGGATACTGTGGGTTTAGCAGAGGGATACAGACTGCAAGCTCTGACAATGTGCAATGTGCCTCACTGGTTCACATTCACACAACCAAACTTGAGTTTTCAGCCGAAACCAGCAGTTTTGGTCAGCCTCTACTCCCTTTAATTACTGCACAACAGTAAAGCAGAGAGAGAGAGAGAGAGAGAGAGAGAGAGAGAGAGAGAGAGAGAGAGAGAGAGAGAGAGAGAGAGAGAGAGAGCATGATATACTATATGGTGTGAACCCCATTTTGCATAGGATGTCTAAGTCAGAAACAGAATGTGCAAGTTGGGATGAAAAAGAAACAAAACAGCAAGCTGCACCAATAAATCTGACATCCTTTAGTGTGCAAAGAAAATATAACCCACAGAATCACTGTGACTCTCTTACTTTTTAAGAAGGAACAGTGTGAGAATTTTGACATTATTAGAAGCCAGAGAACACACAAACCTTTTTGTGTCTGCACACCTAAAGCAGACGCAAGGCAAAACGTGGCACCATGTCGGGTTATTTTTGCTGTTCACAATAAAGGACATCAGATTTATTGGTGCATTTTGCTGTTTTGCATCTTGGAGGTTTGTGCAAGTTGACTATGCAGCTCATTTTCAAAGCACTTAGGGAAAGGGAAATGGGACTTGATATACCACCTTTCTGAGGTTTTTGCAACTACATTCAGAGCCGTTTACATATATTCAGGTACATATTTTATACCAGGGGCAATGGAGGGTTAAGTGACTTACCCAGAGTCACAAGGAGCTACAGTGGGAATTGAACTCAGTTCCCCAGGATCAAAGTCTACTGCACTAACCACTAGGCTACTCCTCCACTCATGAACTTTGTAAGTGCTTTGAAAATACTCCTCCACAGGGCTCATTTTCAAAAGAAAAAAAATGTCCAAATCACTATTTTTGTAACCTGTTTTTAGACGTTTTCCTATGCAGTCCATTGGCAGTGCATCCAAATCACAAGAGGGCATGTTGGAGGCGTGTTAAGGGTGAGGTGTGGGTGTTCCTAACACTTGGACGTTTTACTGCCATAATCAGTGCTTTTTTTGTAGAAAAAAAGGTGTTGGTACTCATTGTGGGCGGAGCCACCACATATGGCTCCACCCAATTATAGTCACACCCACATTAACCACACCCTCTATACCAGCCATGGCGCATATAAACAGACATCATTGAAAATATTATACTAGTATAGGAGAAAAAAATAATGTGATTTTTATTCATTATAAATAATTTCTGTAAGCTGTTACAGGTCCAGTATCCCCAGTGGGATACTGGACCTGTAACAGCAGATGTAAATTCTCAAATTGGACATATTCCAGACACTAAAATGAAAATAAAATGATTTTTTTCTACCTTTGTTGTCTGGTGACTGTTTTTCTGATCTTGCTGGCCCAGTATCTGATTCTGCTGCTATCTGTCCTCTTAACTCCGTTTCCAGGGCTTCCTTTCCATTTATTACTTTACTTTCCGCCTTTCTTCTTCATTTCTTGCCTACATTCGTAAGTAAAAGCTGGGTCCTACTCCACAGACTTGACTGTCCAGTGGATCCAGCTTCTGCCTATTTTCTTCATCCATGTGCAGTTTTTCTCCTCTCTTCCTTTTCCCTCATCTCCTTCTTCACTCTTCCCTCCCCTCCGTCCATGTCCAGCATTTCTTCTCTCTCCCTGCCCTCTCCTCCATTCACCCATGTCCAGCAACCCTCCTCTCCCCCTGCCCCCCTCTAGCCACCCACGCCTAGTGATTCTCCTCCCTCCCCTGCCCATGTCCAGCATGTCTCCACTCCTCCCTGCCCTCTCCTCCATGTCCAGCGAGTCTCCTCTCTCCCCTGCCCTCCCTTCCATGTCCAGCAATTCTCTCTCCCCTCCCCTGCCCTCCATACCCAGCATGTCGCCTCCCTCCCCTCATTCATGCCCAGCAATTCTCCATCCTCTCTCCCCTGCCCTCCCCTGCCCATGTCCAGCATGTCTCCTCTCCCCCTGCCCTCCCCTCCATGTCCAGTGATTCTCTCTCCCCTCCTCTGCCCTCCATACCCAGCATGTCGCCTCTCTCCCCTGCCCTCCCCTCTTTCATGCCCAGCAATTCTCCGTCCTCTCTCCCCTGCTCATGTCCAGCATGTCTCCTCTCCCCCTTGCCCTTCCCTCCCTGTCCAGCGATTCTCTCTCCCCTTCCCTGCCCTCCCTGTCCAGCATGTCGCCTCTCTCCCCTGCCCTCCCCTCTCCAAGTTGCGGCGAACCAGTTCGGAAGTGAAGGCAGCAGTGAGGCAGGCACGCAGCATGCAGGTTCGTCTTTGTCTCCTCTCGCGTTGCTTCCCTCTCAGCGCGTCCCGCCCTCGAGGGCAGGACATGCTGAGAGGGAAGCAACGCGAGAGGAGACAAAGATGAACCTGCATGCTGCGTGCCTGCCTCACTGCTGCCTTCACTTCTGGACCGGTTCGCCGTGACTTGGGGAGGACAGGGAGTCGAGGGGAGGGGAGAGAGAATCGCTGGACAGGGAGGGGAGGGGAGAGAGAATCGCGGGAGCAGGAACAGGCGGGAGCGGGACCTGAGGAAAAAGGCGCGTACTGGCACAAAAAAAGCACTGGCCATAATGGAACAAAACAAAAATGTCCAGGCCTAAAAATTGGACATTTGGTCTAGACCTGTTTTAATAAGTGCCATAACAAAAAAGTGCCATAAATGATCAGATGACCACTGGAGGAATAAAGTAATGACCCTTTCTTACTCCTCCGATGATCACTGACCTTCCTCTCAACCCCCCCCCCCAAAAAAAAAAATATGTGAAGGAAACAGTACATACCATCCTCTATGACAGTCTCAGATGTTATAGCTAGTCCTATTAGAGCAGCAAGCAGGTCCCTGGAATAGCCTAGTGGTCGGTGCAGTGCACACTGTGGAGAAGGGGACTCAAGCCCATAATCCACTCTAAGTGTTACACTTAGGGTGGAAAGTGCCAGCCCTCCAAAACCCTCCAAAAACCTACAGGTTGACATCTGCAGCCATAAGGGCTATTTTAGTGGTGTATAGTTGGGTACAATAAGTTACTCTCTGTGTTCTTTCCTTTATCAGTCTGAGAATAAATACATTTCACTGTCACTCAAAGAAAAGGTTATGCTAAACAAACACAACTTTACTGATGATTCTGCAACAGGCAGTTCATCTTTCTTGAGACAGTCAAATTGTTATCCAACTTGATATCAGCTGCAAACTGTAAATCCAGAGCCAAACTCAGGGATATGATGTATCTTCTTAAATGCAGTTTATAATCCTACAGTATGTCAATATTTACAGCTCCTCCTGTCCATACCTATCCTTTCTGGGTGAAACAACCTAAGGCTATGCCTGCAGCATTGTGCAGCAAACAGATCTTTTGGATCAGACCAGTGCCATAGCGAGGGTGCCTGACACCCGGGGCGGGTCGCCGCTGCGCACCCCCCCCCCCCGGGTGCAGGGCACGGTGCCCCCCTTCCGGAGCGCACCCCCCTGAAATGCACCCTCCCCCCTGAAACGCACCCTACCTTGCAGGCGGGAGGGCCGATCCGCCCCCAGTGCACGTTACTGGGAGCTGCGTCGGCTCTGCTGCTTCCCTGCTTTCTCTGCCCCGGAACAGGAAGTAACCTATTCCAGGGCAGAAAGAGCAGAGAACCAGCGAGCCGACACCCCCCCCAGCGCATGCACCCGGGGCGGACCGCCCCCCCTTCCTACGCCACTGGATCAGACCTTCTTGTCTGTCCACCTCTTCCAAAGGAGTACCTCTCCAGGCTAACATCTTTGTCTCTGAACAGCCCTTCACTGTTCCTGTTCCCAGGCTGGGATCCCCTATTTCCCACCTAGAGCACTTCTCCACTTCACGGTTAATGCTTTACTGGCAGAAACCTTTGGTCAGCTTTAGTTTCTTGAACCCATCCAGGACTAGGGTTACCATATTTGCCGTGACAAAAAAAGAGGACACAAAATAAAATGTAGCCCTGCCCTCTGCCATTCCCCTACCCCGTCCCGTCATACCCCTACACCAACCCCATCACACCCCTGCACTGTCCCACCCCAACAAAGAGTCTATAAGCAGCAAAAATACTAGTAAAGTAACATAAATGCATTTTCTTCCATACTCTGCTAAATATAAAATTTAGCCCTCCATATATGCCCCCTCCCCAATCTTTTCTCCAGCCTCCACCCACTTTTTGTTTTCAGTTCCCCATACCCACACCCACATGACTTCATCCACCTCCCCTCCTGTACCTTATCACACCCTGGTGGTCTAGTGGCATCCTTGGGGCAGCAAAGAGCCCCATTCTTTCCTGCCTGGCACTACCATGGACCCGCTCGCTGCTGGTACTGCTTCAAAATGGCTGCCAAGATTTCAAGCAGTGACCTTGCTAGACTTCTGCAGAAGCCTTGGTCTCAGCAGTATTCTGAATCAACGCTGACAGTGAGCAAGTCCGTGGCAGCACCAGGCAGGAAAGAGTAGGGTTCTTTCCTGCCCCGAGGACTCGAAGAGGCCACTAGACCACCAGGGTGTGATGATAAGGTACTTGAGGGGAGGCGGGCACCTTGAGGGCCCACCTGTCCGCTAGCCTGCCCACAAACCTGGACAAACGGGCAGGCTGGATAAACCTGCCCTGTCGCCCTGCGGTGCCTCCAAAAAGAAGATATATGGTAAAGCTATCCAGGACTCCCCCTCTCCTCCAAGGGTCCTGGTGGCGGTAGAGGCAACCAAAGACCTTGTGCATGCCCCATCAACATTATTTATTAATTCCTAACTCCTCCCACACTGTCATTCAACAACCAGGAGCATTTTCCCCTGCAACTTACCCAGGAACCCGTCCCTTTGGGCTGGATCCTTTACCACCCACAACTTCAGAATCTTCCCTTCAGTAACTCTGGAGATTTTTCACATGTTTTTTTTTAGTAATCTCCATTATAATGTGGGGTTATATATATAACTGGTGGAAAAGTGGGCGAAATCTGGTGAGGATGTAGGGTGTACAGTATGTGTGTTTTGTATCTGCAAGCTGTAAGTTGTGCTCCCTATCTAAATACAATTGAATACACTTCTCAGCAGACAATTAAAGATTCAGGTTATTCAGGCAAGTACACAGGAGAACCCCGTTTTTTATCTTCTTTAAACTTAAGTCCTTAAACTGTTTTCTGTATATCAGGGCCGCCGAGAGACTGGGCCGGGCCTGGGGCAAGGCCGCCCCCGAGGTCGTCGTCGCCACCCCCCCCCCAGGCCGCCGCGCTACAGTTCCCACCTGCCCCCCTCGGATCGCCACCAGGTCGGGCCCCCTGCATTGAAATTATCACAGCGCCTCACCTGTCACCTCGCTCTGTGACTGAAAGCGCAGCAGCAGTAGATCGGATTCGCCTCCCTTCGGGCCTTTCCTCCATGTGTCCCGCCCTCATGGAAGTTACCTCAGACGAGGGCGGGAAACGGAGGGAAGGCACGAAGGGAGGCGAATCCGATCTGCCGCTGCTGCGCTTTCAGTCACGGAGGTGACAGGTGAGGCGCTGTGCAGGAGGCCCAGCCCGGTGGCGGACAGAAGGGGGCGGGTAGGGACTGTGGTGTGGTGACCTCGGGGGCGGGGGCAGGTGAGATCGGAGACTGCGGTTTCGGGCCCCCCTTGGAGGCCCGAGCCCAGGGAATTTTGCCCCCCCCCCCGCCCCCCTCTCTGCGGCCCTGTTGTATCTACATTTATCTATAATGTTAGCTGTCTGACTACGGTTTTCAAAAGCAGTGAGGTAAACATGGTTTGGAGTGTTGTTTTTTTCCAAATGGAACTGTTTTGCCCTCTAGTGGCCTTCAACATTAATCACAAGCTAGGGCACTTTATTATAGTTGTCCCTTTTTTCAACCTACACTCTGCTTTTTTAGTTGAAAAAGCATAGCCCAAAGTGGCTTACACAACCACTCAGGCATATCATATATAGTTCAAAATTTCATAAAATGAAAAGAAGCAAATTACAGTAGCAAAATTAAACATCAAAATATAACATCACCCTTTTCTTCCAACTATACACGTATAGTTGGAAGAAAAGGTTGACACACACACTCACACACACACACACACACACACACACACTGTTTTGTACATACTCTTGTACATTTATCACTTTCTATAAGAAAATGATTCAAAATACTTTGGGCAGAGTTGGACTTAACTCAAGATTTTTTTTTATTCTGAATTACTTTTTGCACATTTCTATAATAGTTCATGTTGAAAATGTAGAGTTTGTTGTGCTGATCAGTGGAACAAATTCCTGCTTTATAGAGCCAATGCAAGGGGTAGTAGATACCCTATGCAAACCTTCAGTCCCCTATATGCCCCCTTGCTATTTTAATAAACTCAACAATCATGATCATCCCAGCACCATTCCTCCCAGAATTATCCTGTTAAAACACATAGAAGGGCATAATCGAACGAAAACGTCTATCTCCATGGGCGTTTATCTCCGAGAACGGGTCCGTGAAGGGGCGGACCGAACCGTAGTTTCGGAAAAAATAGACGTCCATGTTTTATTCGACAATTTGTGAGCTGGGCGTTTTTGTTTTTCAGTGAGAATGGAAAATGAAAGCGCCCAGCTCAAAAACGAATAAATCCAAGGCATTTGTTCGTGGGAGGGGCCAGGATTCGTAGTGCACTGGTCCCCCTCACATGCCAGGACACCAACCGGGCACCCTAGGGGGCACTTTAAAAAAAAAAAAAAAGGTAAAAGAGCTCCCAGGTGCATAGCACCCTTCCCTTGGGTGTTGAGCCCCCCCTAAATCTCCCTCAAAACCCACCGCCCACAAGTCTACACCATTACTATAGCCCTAAGGGGTGAAGGGGGGCACCTACATGTGGGTACAGTGGGTTTGGGGGGCGGTGTGGAGGGCTCCCATTTACCAGCACAAGTGTAACAGGTGGGGGGGGATGGGCCTGGGTCTACCTGCCTGACGTCCATTGCACCCCCTAATAACTGCTCCAGTGACCTGCATACTGCTGCCAGGGAGGTGGGTATGACATTTGAGGGTGAACATAAAAAGTTGTGAAACGGCATATGTTTGTGGTGGGAGGGGGTTTGTGACCACTGGGGGAGTCAGGGGAGGTCATCCCCGACTCCCTCCAGTGGTCATCTGGTCATTTAGGGCACTTTTGTGGCCCTATTCATGGAAAAACAGGGTCCAGGAAAAGTGCCCTAAATTCTCGCTAAAAACGCATATTTTTTTCCATTATCGGCGAAAGGCGCCTATCTCTGATCGGCCGATAACCACGCCCCAGTTCCGCCTTCACCACGCCTTTGACATGCCCCCATCAACTTTGTCCACATCCGCGACGGAGTGCAGTTGAAAACGTCCAAATTCGGCTTTCGATTATACCGCTTTATTCGTTTTTGTGAGATAAACGTCTATCTCCCGATTTGGGTTGCAATATAGGCGTTTTTCTTTTTCAATTATAAGCTGGATAGGGTTTTTTTTTTGTTACATTTGTACCCCACGCTTTCCCACTCATGGCAGGCTCAATGCGGCTTACATGGGGCAATGGAGGGTTAAGTGACTTGCCCGGAGTCACGAGGAGCTGCCTGTGCCTGAAGTGGGAATCGAACTCAGTTCCTCAGTTCCCCAGGACCAAAGTCCAGTTAGACCACCAGGCTTTTAAATAACTTTTATTTCTTATATATCACCAAGGCAGTTTTCTAAACACATTTACCTGGGTAAATGGCTATTTGAAAATTATCCTTCATGTGAGTAAAAGTATTCTGTGATGCTTCTGTAAGTTTCTGCGTCCGTAAGGATCTGTTTTGCTTTGATTGCATCCTCTTTTCTACACCTCCCCTTTGGAAGTTGCATCTCTAGCCGGCCCTTCTGCATCATCACATTTTGGATTGAATTTCTTTGACAGCAGAATGTGAAAAATGTGCAAGGGTGTTTGAAGACCTTTACAAGGTAGTGTATAACAGATTGAGTAAATCATTATTTATTGCTCTTTAAAAAAAAGTGAGCTTTGAAGAATAAGAAGTTTGATGTAACACATAGCCAAAATTATATAAGGGATTTACCTTAAAATCAGATCAGAAATAGTCAAAGACCAGTATGATTTCATAGAATATAACTGAACTTGAGATGCAATATTCACAGTAAAGGGTAATAGTAGAAAGAGCAGTGTTAATGTAAAAAGATTCATACCTCTGCCTCATTGACTATACCAATGCCAAACTGAATAAATTTAATATTGATGGAAAAGACATTCCATTCTTTAGAAATCTTTAAGACCAAACAGCTGCAGTAAGGCTAGTTGGAGACATTGGAGCCGACTCTGTGGGTGCTGTGGGTGCTTGAGCACCCCCAATATTAAGAAAGTTCCTTGTATGTGTCCAGGGAGGGATTATTTTCATTGGGTTTAGCACCCCCAATAATTTTGAAAAGTTGGCTCCTATTGTTGGAGATATCAGTGAATGGCAAGAAATAAAGAGGCCTTTTTACTAAGCTGTGTTAGGGACTAATGCGTGCCTAATGCCGCTTAAAATGGTTTACTGAGAGACGTGCTCAATTGTTTTGAGGAGTGTGTTAGAGAGTGGAGAGTGAACATTCCTTCTCTAATCATTGAGGGTAGCTACACTACTGTGCACTAGCTGGTTAGCGCAGGATTACCACGTGAGCTGTTACTGCCTAAAAATGAGTGGTGGTAAGGGCTCACACAGTACTTTTTTAAAAATGGCTACACGCTGATGGCAACATTAACACTTGTCCATTAATACAGCTAATAGAATATGGCTGTGGTAAAAATAGCCTTAGTGTGAGGGGAAAAACCCAAGCAAGAGTTTACTAAGGCCACACCAAAGAGGGGAGTTAGATAAGATTATATTCTTTCTCTTGTTCTTACTGCAAAATTATCCTAGAAAAATACCTGACTTGAATGTGTGTGTGTGTGTGTGTGTGTGTGTGTGTGTGTGTTTGTAGGGGTGGGGGATGATCATGGGTGGCTAGCACATTAGCAATCTAGCAGACAATGGAGCTCAGTTTCAATTAAGCACTTAGACTTACAAGGTTCCATAGGTTACCATGGAACTTTGTAAGTCTAAGGGGCCCTTTACTAAGCTGTGGTGGGGCTACCACGTGGGTAGTGTGTGCCAAATTGACACTACAGCAGGGGTAGCGTGGGTGTCCGGCAGTAATTTTGAAGTTGGTGCGCACTGTTTCCATTTGGTAGAAAATAATTTTCTATTTTCTTTGTTTTTTTAAAAATTTGTATGAAGTCTTTATTAAACATTTGTCAAGGCAACATCACAGAGTACAGCAAACCAGAACATGTACGCAATGAAATTGCTGGCCAATACCAAAACATCCAGCAGTGTAAAGCAATGATATTTCTTGATATACAAAGAGATAAATGTAACTTCAAAGTATCTAAAGAGTTTCCTTACACCCATTCCCCCTAGCCCATCCTCCCACCCCCTCCAATAATTTTCTATTTTCTACCACAAGGGCATTCTCGGCATTACTTGCATAACTGCCCCTATTTTATAACTACACGGCCATTGCACTGGTCCTTCTAAACTGAGTGGGAGTCCTCCGACTGCATTGCTGCCAGTGGGTGGTAGTGCTTCAATATTGTGTTTTCAATCGCTAGGGTCAGGCAGAGTCCCCTGAAGTCCTGCAGAGCTTGCCTGTCCCTCACTATTGAAAATATTATAGTGAAACTGCACCCTCCTACTGTTAGGACTGTAGATGGAGTAATCCTGCTCAGCTTAGAGGGAACAGTGGCCCATTGTGCACCTAACTTTGGGACCTTTTATATAATTTGGGGGTATGTGCCAATAGCACTTTCCAAAATAGGATATTTAGAGGGGCATAATCGAAAGTGGGTGCCCATCTCCGTGCGCAGCCATGCGAAGGGGCGGGACAAACTGTATTTTCGAAAAAAGATGGGTGCCCATCTTTTTTTCAATAATACGGGTTGTGCGGGGCAAATGCCTAGGATTTGGGCGTTTTTGAGCTGGGCGCTATCGGTTTTCAGCGATAATGGAAACCGAAGGCGCCCAGCTCAAAAATGAACAAATCCAAGGCATTGGGTCATGGGAGGGGCCAGGATTCGTAGTGCACTGGTCCCCCTCACATGCCAGGATACCAACTGGGCGCCCTATGGGGCACTTTTACAAATAAAAAAAAAAAAATTAAAATAGCTCCCAGGTGCATAGCACCCTTCCATTGTGTGCTGAGCCCCCCAAATGCCCCCCAAAACCCACTGCCCACAAGTCTACACCATTACCATAGCCCTAAGGGGTGCAGGGGGCACCTACATGTGGGTACAGTGGGTTTTGGGGGGGTTTGGAGGGCTCAACATTAACCAGCACAAGTGGAACAGGTAGGGGGGAGATGGGCCTGGGTCTGCCTGCCTGACTCCCACTGCATCCACTAACAACTGCTCCAAGGACCTGCATACTGCTGTCAGGGAGCTGGGTATGACATTTGAGGCTCACATACAGGCTGTCAAAAAAAGTTTTTAAAGTTCTTTTTTTGTGGTGGGAGGGGGTTAGTGACCACTGGGGGAGTCAGGGGAGGTCATCCCCGATTCCCTCTGGTGGTCATCTGGCCAGTTGGGGCACTTTTTTGGGACTTGGGTCGTGAAAAAAAAGGGTCCAGCAAAAGCGACCCAAATTCTCGCTTCTGCCGCCCTTTTTTTTTTGATTATCGGCCGAAGGCGCCCATCTCTCCTCGGCCGATAAACACGCCCTAGTCCCGCCTTCACCACACCTCCGACACGCCCCCATCAACTTTGTTCGTTCCTGCGACAGAGTGCAGTTGAAGACGCCCAAAATCGGCTTTCGATTATACTGATTTGGGCGCCTTTGCTAGATGGGCGCCCATCTCCCAATTTGGGTTGAAATATGGGCGCCCATCACTTTTGAAAATAAGGCCGTTAGTGGAAAGTTATCAATGTTGGCTACAGTTAAGATGTGTTATTTTACCACTAAGTGGTGCTAATTTAGCACAAGTCCCATTTTATGCAATGAGACCAAAGTTACTAATAACTCAGGTTAACAGTATAATAACCTGTCTTAACAGTAGCCCATGTTGATAACGTCCCTTACATGTGGTACTTACATAGATAAGCACTAGGATTGTTGTTTATATGTTTAGGTAGCACCATTTACATGCACAAATCCCCAACTGATGCCTTTTTTTCTGTATGCTTTCTTTTGTAAAATGGCTTCTTCAGATATGGAAAAGACAAAAGCAACACTGGGCCTTCAGGATGGAGATAATTGTCCTTTTTATTCTGAAAATTATCAGAATAAAAAGGACAATTATCTCCATCCTGAAGGCCCAGTGTTGCTTTTTTTCTTTTCCTGTTTATATTTGTATTACCCTCTCTTCTGTGACTGTTCTTCAGATATGGGTCACACCGAATCCATCTATCTATTTTTCCCAAGGCTCAGCACTTTGTGTGCACAGAGCTAAACATCTTGTACAAAATTGGTCTGCACTATGTTTTTCTCTCTGAAATCCTTTTGTTGTTGTATTCACAGGGCCGGTCAAACCCGATAAGCGGGGTAAGCACCGCAGGGGGCGCCTGCCTTCAAGGGCACCGCTGTGGCGCTGCACCACCATACCGTGCCGCCCTTGGGGGTTTAAATCTTTTATTTACCTCAGTCCCAGCGGCCACATCATTTCAAAGCCCTGCCCGTCTCTAGCCTTTCCTCCTTTCGTGAGTTGGTTCCCGCAGAGTCCCGCCTTCTGATGTCATTTCCTCGAGGGCGGGACTCTGCGGGAATGAACTCACGAAGGGAGGGAAGTCTAGAGACGGGCAGGGCTTTGAAATGACGCGGCCGCTGGGACGGAGGTAAATTAAAAAAGACTTAAACCACACAGGGTGGCAAGAAGAAAAAGGGGGATGTTTGGGGGAGAAGAGGGCGGGCAGGTGGCCATAAATGGGAGGGGGATGGGGTGAAGGAGAATTGCTGGATAGGGGCAGGGTGGGAGAGGAGAGAAAGGAGATGCGGGGGGGGGGGGCAACTGATAGTCTGCAGGGGGGCACCAGAGACTCTAGGACCGGCCCTGTGTATTCAAGTCATTCAACTGGTTTATTCTTTTTCTTATCCTGGGTAGACACAAATAAACTCTTTTAAAAAAGTTTTATTTTTTTCTGTATTTGCTCCATTATTATGCTTGATTTGTATTGTTTGTATTTTATTAGCTGTAAAGGGAGATTTTGTCAGCAATGTGACTGTCTATGGTGAAACCTGTTTGAAATGGATAAAGGTTCCCAGAAGGACTCACTGGAGGATATCATATGTAGTAAGTGACATGGTTTTCTATGCAGTGTGTGCAAGTCACAAGGGGGTGTGTTGGGGGCGAGATTTGGGCATTCCCAGAACTTGGATGTTTTTCTGTTATAATGGAACAAAGCAAAAATGTCCAGGCTAAAAGCTAGACCTGTTTCAATCACGAGTAAATCACAAAAAGGTGCCCTAAATTACCAGATGACCGCTGGAGGGATTATGGCATGATCCCCTCCCCTCCCCCAAAAGATGTGAATTAAACATTACATACCAGCCTCTATGACAGCTTCAGATATTATGGCCAGTCCTATAAAAGCAAAAAGCAGGTGCCTGGACTAGTTTAGTGGTCAGTGCAGAGCAGACACAGGGCTTCGGGGCCTCTTTTTTGGCTGGCAGAAGAAGCCTTCCTCCAGCACTGTTCTTCACTCTGCTGCATTGCCTGCCCTACGGCTGCTTTTCCACTCGCGTCGCGCATGCTTGGCTTTGATGAAATTGAGCATGCGTGAAGTGATAGGAAAAGCAGCTGTAGGGGCAGGGCAGGCAATGCAGCAGAGTGAAGAACAGCACTGGAAGGCTTCTTCTGTTGACGAGGCTGGCTGCCCCCCATCAGCCAAGGTATGTAGAATTGTGGTGGGGAGGCGGCCCTGCCTGCAAGTCAGTTGTGGATACTTTTAATCATATGTTGTTTAATTAAAACATTTTGGGGATTCAGTTTCAGAAAGGATTACAAATTTGCTGGGTATTCTGATTGGATCTCCTAACCACTCATTAATGGCATCAACCACGACATTTTCCGGTTTGCCAGATTGACTCGTCACCATAGAAGGTTTCCCCTGTCAGTCTGTATACCTGATGATCACATATATCTAATTTATTCTCTCCCATACTTTTCCTTTGTTGCGTTGTAAACCTGCTAACATTAGTCCCTTATTTACATGTAAACTACACTAAACGATCCTGTTCAGTGTAAGCTACATAGAACCAAACTAGATATGGATAATGTGGGATATAAGACTAAATAAATGGAAAATGGAAATTAGGTTATAAAATAGTAGTTCTGTGATCAGCAGTCTTATCTCTTCTTTTGAGCAAGGATAAAGCTAAGTTGTCTGATACTCTTATGGGATTAGCTATACAACCTGTTTTATCAATATGGAAAGATAATACTGCTTTATCAATGAATGCCTGGTCGAATGTTGCCTATTTGGTTCATAGTAGGTTTTCTAAAACTCACTGTAAACTAGATACCTGTCCCAGCTACCTAATGAAATCTGCACCCGACCACTTCATAGCAGACCTCACATCCCACCTAAATTACATGCTTCAGCAAGGCCTCATCCCTAAGGAAAATGGCAATATCCTACTCACCCCAATACCAAAAGATACCAAGAAAAAAAACAAATGAAATCACTAACTACTGTCCAGTAGCATCTATCCTGTTGGTGGTCAAACTGATGGAAAGCATGGTAACCAAACAACTTTCAGATTACATAAACAAATTCTCAATATTACACAAATCACAGTCAGGCTTTCACCCCCTCCACAGCACGGAAACAGTATTACTCACTCTTCTAGCCAAGTTCAAGCAGGAAATAGCAACAGGCAAAAACATCCTTCTTCTCCAATTCGACATGTCTAGTGCATTCGACATGGTAAACCATAGTATATTAATAAGATTACTAGATAAGTTCGGGATTGGTGGAAACATACTTAACTGGATCAAGGGCTTCCTAACCACAAGAACATATCAAGTGTAAAATCAAATTCAAACATATCATCACCGTGGAAAGCAGACTGTGGAGTACTGCAAGGATCACCGCTATCGCTGATCCTATTCAACTTAATGATGACCCCACTTGCCAAGTCCTTATCCAACCATGGCCTTAAGCCTTTCATATATGCAGACGATGTCACAATATACATTCCTTACAAAACCAAACTGACAGAAATCACCAACGAAATCAAGCTCGGCCTGAACATCATGGATTCATGGGCAAATGCATTTCAACTAAAACTCAATAAAGAAAAAACTCATTGTCTCATCCTCTCATCCCAACACAGGGTGGACATCCCCACAAGTATCAACACCCCAGATCACACCCTTCCTATCTCAGACAGCTTGAAAATCCTTGGCGTTACAATGGACCGTAACGTAACACTAGAGAGCCAAGTGGCATCCACAACAAAGAAAATGTTCCACTCAATGTGGAAACTCAAACGCGTGAAGCAATTCTTCCCGAGGGAAACATTTCGCAACCTGATACAATCAATGGTACAAAGCCACTTAGATTACTGCAATGGAATTTATGCGGGATGTAAAGAACAAACCTTAAAGAAACTTCAGACCGCTCAAAACACGGCAGCTAGGCTTATATTTGGTAAAATGCGATTTGAAAGTGCAAAAACCCTCCGCAAAAACTACACTGGCTCCTAATCAAAGAACGCATCGCCTTCAAAATCTGCACCCTGGTTCACAAAATCATCTACAGAGAAGCCTCGAGTTACATGACAGACTTGATCGACATACCAATTAGAAATACATCCGAATCAACACGATCTTATCTAAATCTGCACTACCCAAGCTGCAAAGGACTTAAATACAAAACAACTTACGCATCTAGTTTTTCCTACATAAGCACACAACTGTGGAACGCATTACTTGAAAACGACGTGCGACCACCTAAACTTCTGGAAATCACTAAAAACCAACCTGTTTAAAAAGGCATACCCTACCGATCCAATTTAAATGCCTAATCTCTGCAACACAACCAAACTAAAGCACATAATGGACAAAACACAACTCTTCCGTTCTCCGATTCCCTAATGTGGCTGTGCCACATGAACTTGATCTTACCACAACATCACCCTGTATTTGTTCACACTGGAGCCTGCAAAGGCCTCTCCGGTACTATGTAAGCCACATTGAGCCTACAAATAGGTGGGAAAATGTGGGATACAAATGTAACAAATAAATAAATATGAAGAAGTGGCTGCTATTAAGAGATGTAACATTCAACAGTTTAAAAGGTTATGGGCACCATTGGTGCTTTCTGTTTCATTCTTAATGTTTAATTGTGCTGAGAACTCAGCTATTTGAGATTGATGTCCTTGGGTTGGGGATTGTATGTTTTGGGATTTTTCAGTAAAAGTTTTGAACTTAAAGAAACATATGGCAAATTATTGCAAGATATTCTGTTCTTTCTTTCCTAAATGCATTTTTCAAAAAAGTTTCACATCGAGGGACAGAGGTGGCATCGGAAAGAATTTTTGCATGAAATGACCTTAAATTTTGCCAGTGATGAAGAAGCTCCAGTAGTGTGTTTAGACTTCTACCCAGACACTAACTACTCAGTGGACATGATGACACCCTCTGTGATGCAAATCAATCTAACCATATATATGGCAGGTGAGTCATGATCTGATGAAGTATAGACTCTGCAAGGAATTAGCGAACTGAGAAATGTAGTTAAAAGAAATAATGATTGAAAAATGTGTGTATATATATATATACATATATATATATATTTTTTTTTGCTAATATACGTGTGGCTTTCCTTATATGAAAGGGCTAAATTTCCAGATTGTTTAGCAAAAATGTTTTTCATATTCAAAGTCTTTAACAAATGGGCTGCTTTTGATGGTAGTTTCTAAAATGGAGGGTCGATGAGTGGGGACAACACTGAAATCTTCTGCCCAGTGTGTGACAGCGGCCAAAAAAAGCCAACAGAATGTAGGAAATTATTAGGAAAGGGATAGCAAATAAAACAAAGAATATTATAATGCATCTGTATTGCTACAGCAACCACACCGTGAGAATTGCAATTCTGGTCGCTGTATCTCAAAAAAGATGTAGCAGAATTAGAAAAGGTTCAAAGAAGAATGACCAAAATGATAAAGGGGATGGAACTGCTCCCATATGAGGACAGGCTATAGAGGTTAGGACTCTTCAGCTTAGAAAAGAGATGACTGTGGGGCGATATGATAGTACTACAAAATACTGAGTGTTGTAGAACGGGTAAACTACTACTACTTATCATTTCTATAGCGCTACCGGACATACGCAGCGCTTCACACTTTAACATGGAGAGACAGTCCCTGCTTGATAGAGCTTACAATCTAATTATGACAGACAGACAGGACAAGTAAGGGATAGGGGACAGTTGAAGGTTTAGGTTTAGGAGTTAAAAGCATAAATCAATTTTTTTTACTCTTTCAAAAAGTACAGAGTAGGGGATACACAAGGAAGTTACATGGCAATACTTTTAAAATGAATAGGAGGAAATATTTTTTCACTCAACGAATAGTTAAGCTCTGGAACATGTTGCCGGAGGATGTGGTATCATCAGTTAGTGTATCTGGATTAAAAAAAAGGTTTGGAGATGTTCTTGGAGGAAAAATCTATAGTCTGGTATTGCAATGGACATGGGGGAAGCCACTGCTTACCCCAGGATTGGTAGCATGGAATGTTGCTTCTAATTGGGTTTGTGCCAAGTACTTATGACCTGGATTGGTCACTGTTGGAAACAGGATTCTGGGTGGGGTGGACCATTGGTCTGACCCAGTATGGCTGTTCTTATGTGTGTATGTGTGGACAGTTTGCTTAAACTGATAATTACCATTTAAAAGAGCAGAATAGGAAAGAGATGAAAAAGTAGAGAAAAATATATATAAAAAGAAATCCAATATAATCTCTCTATATAAAAGGCAACCTCAACGTTCTGAAGCCTCCACGGAAGTTGAGGCGCCCGAGATATCCGGTGTGCCCTGGAGTGTCTGCACCTCCCTCGCGTCAAAACGTCATGACGTCGAGGGCGGAGCTATAACACTCGAGGGCCGAAACGCGAGGCGAACGCGAACCCCGAACAAGTAACGCAAGTAGCTCCAAGGGACGGAGGGAGGGGGCCCCTTGCTGGCGCCCGTTTCATTGCACTCAGAAACGGGCATTTTTTCCTAGTGTAAAATAATGATGTAATAGAAGAAGAACAACAGCTGGACTTGACAAACTGCAGGATGACAGCTGTTGTCCATTTATCAGTTGTTTTTGTTAGTGGTTGCCTCTCTTCCTTTGTGTAAATGAATTATTTTTATGCATTTAAAATGTGGTCTCAGATAAATGTAGATAAATGTTTGAAAAGTGTTTTCTGTTGCTAAACAAAATGGACCCAGTATACAGCAGCAGGTTGGTCATATAATTTTCAACTGATAATATATCCATTTAAAGTTATTCGTATATTCAGCAGTGGTAAATGGATAGCTTCAGGAGTTATTCAGACCCATATTTGCTTTTTAGGAGGTGTCCTAAAGTTAATCAGATATCATTATATGATTAAATATATTGGATTATGTACAGTGGCACTAAAGTGTTGCTGACTATCTGGATAACATTAAAGGCCTCTTTTACAAAGCGACGGTACCTGTACCACTGCTTTGCCACAGGCCAGCCCAACACTGCCACCGGGCCCCCAAGCTACCATCAATAAAGAGAGTTTTTCCAATGACTGGCTAGCTCTTTTTCTGTTTTTGAAGAGCCATTATTCATCTCCCCCTCCGCCCTTCCATTACTTATATGTGTGGGACTTTTGGTTTCTTCCACCTTTATGGATCTTCTGCTACCAATACTCGCCATTTCCAGTGCTAAAAAAAGTGGTTCACTTACCGCACAGCCGTTTCCTTTTTTTTTTAAATCTGCTTCAGTAAAAAGGGGCCTCAGCGTGTGGCAAGTCCATGGGCCGATGCTACCATAGGGCCCCTTTTACTGTAGCTTTTTAAAAAGGGCCCTAAATAGGTAAAGGTATCCGATTAACTTTTTCCACTTGCTGTACTCTCAGTATGGCCTCTTTATAATGGTACTTTTGCTGTTCCCTAGTAAGAACACATTTTAGAGAGAGTTTTGGGAATAATACCAATGCATGTGTTTAGCAGGGTTGTGGAGTTGGTCCAAACCTTTGACACTGACGCCTCTCTTTTTCTGCTGTCTGACTCCTACTGATTTTAGGATTTAAGGGCTAGATTCCATTTATGGCACACAAGAGTCCAGGCGCATCTGATAGACACAAAGGCATATTCTATTAGATGTGCTTAAATTCAGACGTGATATATAGAATGCGCCTGGTCCGGACAGACGTGCCTAAACCTAGGTGCATCCATTTATGCAAGTGACAAGGTGGTGTAAATGGCCGCGGCCCGGCATTCCCACAGTCCGCCCATGACTGCGACCCCATTTTGGCTGCATACGTGGAGATTTGGACTGTGTGCATATGAATTTACGTGCACCGCTTTACAGAATACACCTAGCAAAGTGTGTGGGTAAATTCCTATTAAGGCATGTTAGTGTCATTATTGGCCAATTAACAACACTAAGTGGCGCGTAAAGCAATTAAGGCACCTCTACGCACCATATACAGAATTTTAGGGTGAATGTTTTGTTCTGGATTTCGTAATAGCAAGTTGTGATTTTATTGTTACATTCTGCTAATTTTAATGTTAGGTACTCCAAATTATCTTGACACCTGCAGCAAAACAGCACAGACTTCAGAGCGCCGGCGCTCATGTGCAGAGGTTTAAGTCATGCTCCCATTCGGATATTTCAGATCTAGTCGACTATTTCTGGACTTTGTGGGATTCTTTTTACTGTCTTTCAGAGGAAGAAAATCTCCTTAATGTATATGTTTTTAATGAAACCTGCTTAAAATGGAGAAGAAATTTTCAGAAAACAGTCTTGGCAATAACACATACAGTAAGTGAACTATATTTTCTTGTTCATTTGTGTACAAAAGTATATGCACCTTGGTGAAATTGTATGTTTCACTGAATCCCTAAGTGAACAGAAGCTGACAGAACCTTTGCATGGTGCAAGGATAAACCTGACACTTTTCTGTAAATGTTAATGTATAATTACTACTAATTTGTTGTTTTTAACAGATTGAAAATAAATTTTTAAAATGTTATTATGGTTGGTGCAAAACTATGGATGTTCTTCCAGTTCATTCATTACTACCTTTTATGTAAACGCTGTTAATTAGGCCAAAACATTGATTTATTAAGCTTTCAGTTAGTCAGATGAATGCAGTTCTACAGTTGAACTCTGACCCTTCTAACCTCTCAGTTTGTGATTGTTCTTTCTAATTTCAGCAGCCATGGGTTTCTGTAAGTAGCAGGCTGAGCATTTGTAAATGAAGTTAATCCACTCTTACAAAGCAGGGGGAGGCTGTTTAGAAAAAAAAAAAATCTCTAAATGGTTCCAGTTTGCAATTTCAACTATTAGAAACATTGTTAAAAATTGAAGGTACATGGACCTGTTGAAGTCAAGGCAAGAATGGAAGAAAAAAAAAATCTAATAGAACTACCCAAAAAGCTTGCAGTGACCCGTGAATTCTAATTTGCAATTTACTACAAAGTTCAGCTGACACTAGAATAGTTGTCCACAGGTCAACAGTATGGTATTGCTTTCTTGACAGTATGGATGTGCAGGCAAAAAAAAAAAAAATGTTTTGTTTAGTTTCCTATGTCATTTGCAGAGTCCCCCCCACCCCCCCCCCCCATTTTGGGCTTCTTTTGCAAAGGTGCACTAAATGCTAAGAAGCTTATAGGAATAAAATGGGCTTAGCATTTAGCACACACTGGTCTTTAGTGCAGCTTAGTAAAAAGAACCTTTTTGTTTTTATACATTTTAGTTTCAGGACATTTTTGCTAATTAAGAGGTGGTGCAGCTGTTGCCCAAACAAGACAATAACTAGGCTTCAGAACACTACAGCTAAAGTAATCTTGCATAAAACCAAATATGACAGTCACTCATTTGCTAAAATCACTTCACTGGCTTCCAAGGAATGAGTTTAAATTGTTTTGTTTTCCATTTAAAATTCTTCATGGGCTTAGTTCTATTTATTTTTCATTGTATCTATTCAATCAAGACCTTGTTTTACCTTGCTCTGATTATCTCAGTAAACATTAGCGTTTAGAATAAGCTCATAGACAGAAGTTGACAGTGGTTGCCCCTGAACAATGGAACTCCCTCCCTTTAGAATCAGGATTACAGAATGATCATTGGAGTTTTAGAAAAATGTTAAAATCATGGTTTGATCTCTAAATATTTTTCTTAAACTGAATGTTTTGTTGTATTTTATTTGCATGAAATTAGTAAACTGTCCCAAGCTTTTGGTGGAGGTGGTCTAAACTTTGGATTATTATGAATTTATTTGGATTTAGCTCGCACCTTTTTCAGTTGTAGGTCAAGGTGAGTTGCATTGAGGTACACTAGGTATTTCCCTGTCCCGCAGCTTTTAAATTAATTGTGAACCATGTAGTAGCACTATAGTGTGATTGGTGATATAACAAGCCGTTGTAAATAAGTAAATGTTTGTACCTGAGGCAACCGAGGGTTAAATGACTTGCCTGAGGTCAAAGGAGCAGTAGTAAAGATTTGAACTTGCCTGCCCTGGTTGTCAGCCTGGTGCTGTCCCCTCTCCCTCTCCCCTCCCCTCCCCCCCCCCATATACACAAGAGGTAGTTGACCCTCCTTGTCACTTACCAGGGTTATGTCATTAGTGGAATAGTGTCGGGGCAGGGGTGATCCCCCTTCGCTCCCACACTCATTGCCTCAAAGAAAAGGTACCTGTAGCCCCTGGACTGGAATGCTAGGTGAAGGAGGCTTTGAAACATGACTTAAAGCCACAGGTTTAGGAATATTTGGAACATGTAAAGGCACCCCAAACCCGAGAGTCATGGCAGTTACAAAATTTTCCAAATTGCACGGATGTGGGTTGTTCTTGTCCAGCAGGGCATAGGTGCCCCTTATAAGAAGCTTGGGGAGGCTAAACCTTCCTAGCCCAACCATAGCCTTCCCCTCATCCCTGTCATCACGTGTTTGCCATGGGCTGATGCTTTATCAGGAAAAACAAACTGGGAGCTTCCCCTCTCCACCGCCTGTCTCCCTGATTTGGTGGCATGAAAAAGAAACTGGGAGCTTCCCCAAATTCATTGGCTGTCAATAAACAGAAACTGGGCACGAGGCCATAGAGCTCTGCATATCGCCGACAGCTCTTCCGGGTCCTGCCCCTATGATGTAACTTCCTGTTTGGGCAGGAACCAGCAGAGCTCTGTGGTCCCACACACAGACAGCGAGTTGGGCAGACAGGCGGTGGAGAGTGGAAACTCCCAGTTGGTTTTTCTTGTTGTGGCCATGAAGAGGAAAAATTATAGAGGGTAATATTGGAGGCAGGAACTGGTAGGAAAGAAAGAGAGAGAAAGGACATTGGATGGGGGGGGGGGGGGGATAGAGGAAAGAGACAGGTGTAGCGGGTGTAGGAGAGAGAGAGAAACAGCAATAGTGAATGGTGAGGAGGAGAGAGGGAGGGGCAATGCCGGATGATGGGGGAAGAGACGGGGGCATCGTTATATAGGGAGAGAGGCAAAAACAGAGAAGATATCCTGGATGGTTGGGGAGGGGGAGAGAGAAGAGACGCTGCATGGCAGAGGGGAGAGAGAGCCAGAGTTGATGTTGGATGGGGGAGAGAAAAAGAGGAGATGTTGCATAGCAGGTGGAGAGACAGAGACAGAAGATTCTGGATGGTATAGTGGGGTGGGGGAGAGAGAGAAAGAGATATATTTATTCTGGATGGCTGGGGAAGGGGGAGAAAGAGAAGAGATGCTGCATGGTGGTGGTGGTGGTGGGGAGGAGGGGGAGAGACAGAAGTGCACTCACAGGCACAGGTGTCGCAACCCCAAAGATTTAAATTTGTCACACCACACCCCATCTCACCCTGCATTAGCCCTGTCCCCCAACCCAGCCCCACTTTAGCCTTCCCAAACATCCGAGTCACCAACCGCCTATGTAGCAAGGGAATAATCTGGCGTAAGGTTTTTTTCTTTGAGGAGGAGGCAGTAAAGCCCACCTGGGCCTCTTCTGTCTCTGGTTGTGGAAGCAATTCATTAGTAATCTTTCTAATGCATATTTGCCAAGTTACCCAGTTGCAGGAGGGAGACTTTTTTTTTATTCAATCCTGGTTTTGAACTTATAACCCAAATCAGTCTTTTCTGTAGTGCTACTAGATGTACACAGTGCTGTACACATTATCCGCCAGATCCTATATATCGCGCCTAGCGTTCTGTGCCAAAATCCAAACATGTTCTATAACAATGCGCATAACTTAATTGGCTCAACAAGCCAATCAACATTATTTAATAGCACTTAACAATAAATAATGAACACTAATTGGCAATAATTAGAATTTATTCGCATAACTCTTTAAGCACATTCTGTAACGCATAGCACCTAAAGTCTAATGCGTGCAGCCAAAAAGGGGCGTGGTTATGGGCAAGGAAATGGATGTTTCAAGGGCATTCCAAAATTTATGTACACTGTCATGGAATATGCCCCTCTGTGCCTAAATGTACGTGCCGACATTTACGCCATGTTTTCCTTGGTGTAAAAGGATGCATGTAGTTCTAGGCGCTGGGATATCACTATTCTATATACTGTGCTTAAATCTAGGCACTGCTTATAGAATATGGATTTTTCAGGTGCCATATATAGAACCTAGCCCTATATGCAGGTACTTTTCTATCCCCAGAGGGCTCTCAATCTAAGTTGCAGTGGGAATTGAACCCAGGTCACCAGGATCAAAGCTTGCTGCATTAACCATTAGACCACTCCTTCACCCGACACTTAATTGGCAATAAGTATCAATAGTTGGCTTTCCCACCGAATGGCCACCACCTTATTGTGGTGGAAGGGCTTGTGTATTTCCATGACTCGAGAGCTCTGCTGTAGGGCCATCCATATCAGTCAGGCCCCTGAGGAGAAACCAGACAAAGTGTGTCCCAAACCTGCTGGAAGACCAAGATGATGCCAGAAGAGGTTGTGTTGTTCAGAGCTCTGTGACCATCAAAGTTCTTCTGGTTCTGATAAGGAAGAGAAGGGAAGACCCTGGACTTACCCTTCCATGCCCAAGGACTCTCCCCACATTGTTCAACCAGCTTTTGAGAATCATACTGTCTGTCCAGTAACGGAGGGAAGTGTGACTGTGAGCGGACCCGAGAGGTTGGGACAGAGCTTGGAATATATGTTGGCTAGACAAATGTGTGAAATGTACCTCCTCAATCCAGAATCAGTCCAGCTGGGAGCTTGCGAGGCCTGACTGTCTGCGGAGTATGGTTTGCTGTTCCCATGGAGGAGAACATCCTGGCAGCCTGCTCCCCAGTTTAGGGAAATTCGAGGAGTGCTTTGAGTGGAATAAACAGTTTCATTGACTTGTGGTCTGCCTTTTAGCGGAGTCTAGATGCGGGAAGATCTGAGGTAATTTTGGACCAGCTATGAGACGCCTTTCAGCTAGTGGACTCCTCTCTACAGATGACATCTTTAACTATCTACTTTTTAATTATGGTTTTACTTACAATTACTGCCAGTCTTGATCTGGGTGAACATCCAGAATTTGTATGTCTGGATGACGGTCAGCATAAAGTGACTCTTTGGATTTAACGGTTCTTCTGAAGTTTCCTGTGGAGTTAGTGACCTTAAGAACTTTATCGCTGACATTTCTGTTGGAACCTGATCGGGTTATGATGTTGGAATTATGCCTTGGACATGTGAGGGATCTGTTTATGGGAACATTGTTCAGGTCTTTTTCCTATTCCTTTTTTGGACCCAACTCAGAAGAAAGGACCTATTGGTTTTAAAACCTTTGAGTCCTTGTTTTGGGGGGGGGGGAGGGACGACACAATTCATTGTTTTTTTTCCCCATTTTTTTTACTTCTTTCTGTTTTATACGGTATGGTGGTTCCCTCACCCCTAAACAGCTTCAAGATTCATTTTTTATTATGGAGAAGGCTTGCTAAATGTTTTGGCAGTTCCCGTAATTAATCCTTAACCAGCTTTTTATATTCACTCCATTGCCTCTGGGATATTATGGGCTCTGTCGGCAGCCGCAAGCGCAGCTTTGTAAAAGGAAGAGTAAATTTTTTTCTTTTCTTATATTGCTGTACCTTATTCTGGTCCTTCTGTTGTGGACTAATATTTGATTATTTCTCTCTCTCTCGCTCTCTCTATCTCTCTCTCTATATATATAATTTCCTGTTTGTTTCAATTCTATTTCTTGTCATTCAATTTGGATTATAAATATTAAATGTTATGAATTAAAAAAAAGGCCTTAACAAGCACTAATTGGCTTAGGTTCATGGGTTCAATTGAAGTTCCTCTCCTGGTATCAGTCAGGTTCATTCTATCAGCTTTGGTAGGATTAGCCTCATGTTATGGGCTAACAGTATCCTTGACAGAAGCAGCTGTGTTTCATTCTTGTGAATTTACAACATTAGCTCATTGTCACCTTATAAAGAACAGTTTCCCTTTTCCTCTTGGAATCACGTGAGTTTTATCATCCAGACCTAGCTGGATTGATTCCTGCCCAGTTAATGCCTGGCTTTAGATTTCAGAATCAGCTTAGCTTTAGTATTAAAATTCAGCTGACTTGGGCTCATGTGTTTAGAGGGAGCTGCACCTTCACAGATGCAATGATGCTTCTTCTTGCAGAATTACCTGTACCTTTCTCCTTTTGTTAGCTATCCTTAGTCTTGCAGAATCAGCTGGGATTCTTTGAGGACGGCATTCATGCTGATGAGGTAGCATTTGCTTATCAGATGCAGCTGCTCTTCCACCTTTTTCTCTGCCAGTAATATGTGCCATTTCAATACCAAAGGGCCTTTGGTTTCAGGGTGCCACCTTTGTTTTCTTTTCCCATTCCCAGGACAACTAGGCTCCACTCCCTCTGTGTCTGCTATTATTTATTAGGATTTATTTACCTTCTTTTTGAAGAAATTACTCAAGGTGGATTACAGCAAAAGAATAAGTCAAACATAAGCAATAGACAGCAGTAAAAATATTCAAATAACAGTACAGGATACACAATAAAACATTTTAGTAGAATAAGGTGTAAGCAAAGATGGAATATATAGAAGATAGATAAGACAGAGTAACAGGAGTTAGAAAATATGATATTATGTTCAATCACGGTATCTATCGTAATAACCCTTCAGGGTGCACACAGTATCTTCTATGTGTCCACATCTTGATATATGGTAGAATTCAGACTTCATCTCCTTTCTGGTCTGCGTCTTTTATTTCTCTCTCACTATGGGCTGTGTAGCAGTCTACTGGAGCACTTGCTTCACCTTTGTTATTCTGTTGTATATCAGCTTTGAGCTCTTGGTTAGCACGCAGCTGGTATGTCTTTAATGGGGTTCACTCCTGCCCTGATTAGACCACTAGCGAGTATAAGGTAGGCCCAGGGCCAGTTTTAGACATGCGGAGGCCCAGGGCAGAAATTAAGGAGGGGGCCCCCAATCCCCTCTCCATGCTCCCTCCCCCATTTTCCCCACCCACCATTACTACCACACATAAAACAACTTTAAACGACTTCTTCATGCACAAAACACAGACAGACCTTCACTAAAAGCAGAACAAGGGATCACAAATTAGAAATATGAACACCAAAATGGAACTGGGAACCCCAAGAAGTTAAGCTTGGCAAGTACTGCAACACTGAGAAATAAAAATAGAAATGCACTTCATTTTGAACTGAACACAATTAACATCTCCCTTGCTGTGGCTGGTGGGGCTCCCCAAGCCTCACCCACTGATAACCACCACCTTCCCCTTCTCATGTCCAGCGACCAGAACTCATCAGGCTCTGCAGCCAGCTGCAGTATTTCAGGGCTGCTGCTGTCGCCTCCCCCCCAACTGACTCAGCTTTTGCACATGCATGAAAACTGAACATGTGTGGTGGTGGTGGTGGCTGGGCAGCAATGGCAACGGGGATACTGCCACTTGCTGCAGAGCTGGCTGATGGACTGGAGGACGAGGTCTTCAGTTGGCAGGGCTTGGGGATCCCTGCCAGCTCGAGTATTTTTGCATTCAGGTGGAGAGAAAATATGGTGTCCACCCATTTTGGGCTCAAGCCCCCCCCCCCCCCAAATCAGCCATCTGGCTTTGCCACTGAATACAATACAAAAATCATCTGTGATGCACATATCCCAAAGCTAACGTATTCCAATTAATAAAATCTACCTTTGTTTTCTGGACATTTTGTTTTTTTCCATTATCTTGGTCCCAATTTTTTCTCCTTTTTTGTCTTTCTTCTGCTAATTCTCTGCTGTCCATTTTTCTTTTCTCCTCTCTTCATTCCCTCACTACACCTGTCTCTAACATATTGATTTTTCTTTTTCAGCTATTTCCTACTTTTTTTTCCTCTTCTGTCTCTGTCCACTCAAATTCACTTACACACCCTTCTCCTTTTTAATTTTCAGCTATCAATTTTCCATCTCTTCTCAGTCTCTAGCTCTCCCATTTCCCATCTCATTCCTTTCCCAGCCTCCTATCTCTTTCCATCTACTCCTCATTACCAGATTTCTACCTCTATACTCACTATTCTCTTCTCACTCATCTTCTTGCCACCTCCTTTTGACTTCTCCCACATGGTTCCACCATTTCCAGAATCTCCTCTCCCTCTCTCCACTCTTGTAGCCCACCCCAGTCTCACTGCCTAATATCTCCTTACCCCTTTCCCTCCACCCCTTAGCATCTTCTTGTTCCACATTTCTTCCATCCTGCCTCCCCATTAGTCCTTCTCCTTCTCTCTCCCCACCCCCATGGTCCAACATTACTCCCTCTCTTTTCTGTTCTTCTTCCCTCCCCGCCAATACAGAATCTCTTTCCTCTCTCCATATCGCTGTTCAGCATCTCTCCCTCCCTTCCACCCCCAGACCCCAACATTTCTCCCTCCCATCCCCAGGTCCAACTTCTTTCTCTTTCTTCCAGACTGCCTTCCCATCCAACATCTCTCCCTCCCTACCACCCCCAGGTCCACCATCTCTTCTTCCCACCCCACCACCCCCAATTCCATCATATCTCCCTTTCTCTTCCCAACTTCTTTCCCTCCCTCCCTCCCAACCCACCTCCTCCGGGTCCACCATCTCTCCCTTTCTCTTCCCAACTTTTCTTTCTTCCTCCCCACCACCGCTGAGAACACCACCTCTCCCTTTCTCTTCGCAACTGCTCTCTCATCCAGTATCTCTCTCTCCTTCCCTCTGTACCAATCCCTCCATCCAATTCTGTTCCTTTCTCTTCCCTCCCTCTATCCTATTGTTCACCATCTCTCCTCTGTTTCCAGGCCCATTATTTCTTCCCCCTCCTTGGTCTGGCATTCCCCCCCCCCCCGCATCAGTCCAGAATTCTCCCTTCTCTTGGTCCGGCATGCCCCCACTCGGTCCAGCATTCCCCCCTCCCCTCGATCTGGTGTCTTCCTTACCTTCCTGGTAACTGCATTTTTCATTGCAGAGGGTTGCCAGTGAGGCAGCGATTCAGACATGCTGCTTTTGACCTCTGTGCTCTCCTTCTGCCGTGGTCCACCCCACCTTTGATGCAGCTTCCTGTTTCTGCTTGTGCAGACCGCAGCAGAGGCAGAGTACTGAGGAGGCCAAAAGCAGTATGTCTGAATCGTTGCTGTGCTGGCAACTCTCTGCAAAGAAGAATGCATTTACCGAGAAGGTGAGGAAGACACCAGACGGGAGTGGAGAGAAAGGAAACACATGCTGGCCCACGGGGGCCCCCTGGAGCTGTGGGGCCCAGGGCAGCTGCCCTGTTTGCTGTCCCCTACGCTGGCCCTAGTAGGAGTAGGCCGGGGGGGGGGGGCAGAGGCACTTGGGGGGGGGGGGGGGTCCAGTTTTGGTTTTCATTTTAGCTGAAAGCAAGTGATGAATTTTATTTGCAGATTTGGTTTCGGCTGAAACTGGAAGAAGCTATATCAATCTCCCTGTACATCCTGGATATTGCCATGATGTTCAGAGTTGATATTTAGTAGCACTGCCTGCCTCTGGCCTAGTATATATTTGCACTCTAATATAGGGCATCTTCCATGAAATAAAAGAATGCTACAGAAATGAAACAAATTGGGCAGTAATTGTAAGTAATCAAGCTTTCCTTAAGCCATTTATCCACATCCAGCAACGATCGTTCTGGTCAAATGAATGAGCTTTTATAATACCACAATATTGGAGAATTGCAAAGTTGCCCAAATTGGCAGAGTTAAACCATTGACAAGATCAAGAAAGCTTAATTATTCAAAGGTAACAATCTATCATCAATGAAGCACACCTGTGTTCCTGGTTGACCCCAATGCAAGTTTTTATTGAAACATGACCTGCCTTGAGTCTTATCTGGATTTATTGATAATTCAATAAATACTTTTATATTTTTTCTCTGGTGCTGTCTTCTTATATCTTTATGCTTTTTATAGCACATGCCTGTCTTTTGCACAAAGCAAATAATAGAACCTGGCAACAAACTCGGGGGGGGGGGGGGGGGGGTGTTTCTTCTACTAAGGTGTGCTAGCATTTTTAGCTCGCACTAAAATTAATGTACACTAAACGTTAAGACACCCATATGAATATAATGGGTGTCTTAGCGTTTAGTGCATGTTAATTCTTAGCGGCAGCTAAAAATGTTACTGCATCTTATTAAAAGACTCCCTCAAAGAACCATCAGGAAGACTGTACAATTTTCAATCTGCCCATTTACCTGCTAAACTACTTTTGCAAACTGCCCTCATTATTTCTGTGATGTATGAGTTTGAACTCTGTTCTTTGTGGCTTAGAACATAAGTTGGAAATACAATTATAGATCTAGTATTAGAATAGGGCCCTGGTACCTAAGGTGAGGATTTCAAGGCCGAGTGAGGCCTGAGGGTAAGGAGGGAGGAGTGTGTGAGCTAGACTTGGCTGATATGGAATGTTTATACAAGCCGGCTTAAGTCCTATCTATCAGCAAACATTTCTTGTATAAAATCGTTTCCAGTTTTGAACAAAAGTTTTCATAGGAGAGGGCATGGTGTATTTCTTTGTGAGAGCATTGGCCTTTTACGTGGAGCGGACAAAGCCCTTCAGACAGTCCGCCCAGTTGTTTGTTTCATTCAATCCCAACAGGAGGGGAGTCGCCATCGGAAAACGCACAATCTCAAATTGGCTAGCAGATTACATTTCCTTCACTTATGCCCAAGCTGGGCTGTCTTTAGAGGGTCATGTCACGGCTCATAATGTTAGAGCCATGGCTGCGTCAGTGGCTCACTTAAAGTCAGCCTCCATTGAAGAGATTTGCAAGGCTGCAACGTGGTCATCAGTCCACTCATTCACATCTCACTACTGCCTTCAGCAGGATACCTGACGCGACAGTCAGTTTGGGCAGTCAGTGCTGCAGAGTCTGTTCGGGGTTTAGACTCCAACTCCACCCCTCTAGATCCATTTTTGTTCTGTTCCAGGCTGCACTCTCAGTTAGTTGTTTATGGTTTCAGGTCAATCTATATTATGTCCTCATCGTTGCGAGGCCCAGTTGACCAATGTTCATTGTTTTTAGTGAGCCTGGGTGCTAGGGATACCCCACATGTGAGAATAAACAGCCTGCTTGTTCTTGGAGAAAGCGAAGATACTTACCTGTAGCAGGTATTCTCTGAGGACAGCAGGCTGATTGTTCTTACAAACCCGCCCACCTCCCCTTTGGAGTTGTTGTTGCTGTTTGTTTGCTTCTATGCTTTTTGATTAAACTGAAGTAGCACATTCACGATACAGGCGGGAAGTTGTCCACGCATGTGCGGTGCGCTAGAAGACTCTAGCAAAACTTTGTTTATTTTGCTGGCAAAATGCCGATTCCTGGGCCGACTTGGATGTCAACCCACATGTGAGAACAATCTGAGAATACCTGCTACAGGTAAGTATCTTCGCTCTCTAATAGTGGCATCGTGTAGCTTGGTGCTGAACCATGGGCAATCTGATATACGATGGTGCAGATTACTCTCGCTTTTGCTGGTACCTAGTGCAGGGATTGCAACAGTGGTGTGGTGTGATCGTATCTGGATACGTTGTATTTCAGGCACACAGTGACATTTAGTGCTCTTTGCAGCAGTTTGAAAACGTATTCCCTGCTTAGACTGCATTGCAATAATCCATCTGGGACACATCCACCCACCCCAAAGCTTAATATTTAAAAGCATGATGTCTTGGGGGAGGGAAGAAGATTAGAGGCCTAATTTATTTATTTATTTATTGATTGATTGATTGCACTTGTATCCCACATTTTCCCACTTTTTTGCAGGCTCAATGTGGCTTACAAATAACTGTTATGGCATTATCATACCAGGGTAAAGAATACAATTGGCGTTACAAAGAAGTCAAAGAAGACAAGAGGATCTGGTCAAGCAGTTATAGAGAGATACATTCTGAATAAGGCGGAGAGGTGTTGTGTTATATTTAGTTAAGGGTTCTCGTGGTAGGCCTTGTTAAAGAGATAGGTTTGCCTAGGGCGTCAAATACTCTTGCATCTGCTCTGGAGGGAAATAATAGCAAGTTTTTGAGATGTTGTGAAATTGAGTGCATGGAGAGCAGATGGTTGGGTGAATAACTTGTGGGGACCAGAACATATAGACATTAAGGAGGTAATTTATAAACAATTTGTGAATGAAAAATCTGTGTTTTCCTGCACAGGTTCTTTTGCTGGTTATCTTTTCTGTAGAAAACAGGGCATCTAAGTTAAAACAGGAAGTTGCCCATTTTTACCTTTTTGTAAAGACATGTGTCTTTATAAAATACTGTATAGAAAGATTTTTTAAATATATATAGGACCATCAGAAGATAGGCTTGACTATCCTTATGGGCTGCCATATCTGTTTTCCTCATCAGTCCAATTTTTCTATCTTATTTTTTTCTATATGTGAATTTTTTCAATGTCCAACAATCCATGTCCAACTGTCAAAATTATCTTCAATATGTCCAACGATTTGAGAAGTACTTATCTTCAAACACTTTGTGTTTCCTTCTCATCGGTAGCTTGCTATAATGAATCAGACCGCAATAGTTTCCAAAGATACTTCCACTAGTCCAACATAATGCCACATTTTATTTTTGTTACATTTGTACCCCGCGCTTTTCCACTCATGGCGGGCTCAATGCGGCTTACATGGGGCAATGGAGGGTTAAGTGACTTGCCCAGAGTCACAAGGAGCTGCCTGTGCCTGAAGTGGGAATCGAACTCAGTTCCTCAGTTCCCCAGGACCAAAGTCCACCACCCTAACCAATTTTGCCTTTCCGGCTGCATCAGGGACTCTCCAATACTGTGGAAAAGATATTAAATTCAGAAATTCTGCAACGCAGCTTTACACAATATCACAGATCCTATATTCCCTTACTTATAGTATCTCTTTGGTACTTTTTTCAGTGTCCGCTACCATTACAAAATAGCAGTGGTGGCGTTCAAAGAAGGCAGTTAAATATCAGCTGTTTCAGAATTAGCCAATTATGTTACACTAGCGAGAACAAGACTATCAATTTTTTTAGTTGTTTGCCTATTTAAGACCTCTCAAGGCTTGGGTACAACATTATATCAGAAGACTGCAGACCGCAATAATTTATTGCGTTATCACAGCTTCCATCCTCGGAAATTACGAAACAGTCAACCTGTTAGTTCTTGCGTCTTTGACAGATATGTTCTTCTTTGACAGATTTTAAATATCAAGCTCAATTGTTGAAGCAGCGGTTAATCACTAGGGGTTATCCACAAAATATGATCAAGAAAGCATATAGTCAGGCAGGATATGTGCAGAGAGATTTGCTGCTTTCCTATACACAAAAGGAAACTCAACATTGTATGACTTGTGTGTTGCCATACTCTGGATTGTCATCAGGGATTGCGACTAGTATTCATGAACACTGGTATGTTATTAATTCCCTATTAACTACAGTGGAACTCCCAGTGATGGCCTTACGTAGAGGGGAAACTATTGAGGAATTGCTTAAGGACTCAAACAATCAACAGTATAATGATAACCAGTTCTGACATAGGGCTTGTCAGTGGTGTTCCTGTACGATAGAGGGACAAGCCTGGTCACCGCTGGCTCTCAACATAGTATCTGAGCTCGCAGAAATTCTTCTTGCAGTTCTAGTCAGGTGGTATATGTGCTACAATGTCCCTGTGATAAAATATATCAGTAGGACAAGCAGAAAAATAAAGATCTGTCTTAATGAACACATGTCAAGAATTTTGACAGAGCAAATAACTGCCCTGATTGTAAGCCATTGGCTTTTAATGAAGCACGCTTTTCAAGATTTGAAATGGCGGGTTATAGATATGGTTACCGATGAGAGAGGGAAGGGTGGCAATTTGGAGAGAATTTTGAATAAGAAGGAACAGTGTTGGATTTATGATCTGCAATTTGTAATGCCAAAACGATTAAATGAAGAATTGGTTTGGTTCTGACTAGTGTAACCTAATTGGCTAATTCTGAAACAGCTGATATTTAACTGCCTTCTTTGAACACCGCCATTTTGTAATGGTAGCGGACACTGAAGAAAAGTGCCGAAGAGACACTATAAGTAAGGGAATATAGGATCTGTGATATTGTGTAAAGCTGCTTTGCAGAACTTCTGAATTTAATATCTTTTCTACAGTATTGGAGAGTCCCTGACACAGCCGGAAAAGCAAAACATGGCGCTATGTTGGACTAGTGGAAGGATCTTTGGAAACTATTGCAGTCCGATTCATTATAGCAAGCTACTGATGAGAAGAATACACAATTTGAAGATAAGTACTTGTCAAATTGTTGGACATATAGAAGATATTTTTGATAGTTGGACATTGAAGTAATTTTGATTGTTGGACACTGAAAAAATTCACATGAAGAAAGAAATAGAAAAATTGGACTGATGAGGAAAACAGGTATGGCATGTCCCATGCATGTTGTTATACATAAATATACAAGAATAATCTAAGCCTACCTTCTGATGGTCGTGTATATATGAAAAAAAATCTTTCTGTATAGGGATGTCTTAAATATACTGTATGTTTATACATTTAGATATTAAGATACCTTTAAGTGCAAGTGACCACATCTGAGATTTCAATGTGTAAAATACTAGCACAAATTGCACCTAGTTTAATCAGCAGACATTTAGGCCTCCTTGGGAGCAAGTGTAAATGTGCATAAAGTACGTATACATTTTATAAAATACGTGAGTAAATTGAAATTGCACCTTGAGCCCACCTACTCTACAAATATACACATAGCTACTACTACTACTACTACTATTTAGCATTTCTATAGCGCTACAAGGCATACGCAGCGCTGCACAAACATAGAAGAAAGACAGTCCCTGCTCAAAGAGCTTACAATCTAATAGACAAAAAAAAAGTAAGCAAATCAAATCAATTAATGTGTACAGGAAGGAGGACAGGAGGGTAGGTGGAGGCGAGTGGTTACAAGTGGTTACGAGTCGAAAGCAATGTTAAATAGGTGGGCTTTCAGTCTAGACTTAAAGGTGGCCAAGGATGGGGCAAGACGTAGGGGCTCAGGAAGTTTATTCCAGGCGTAGCATGCAGCGGGACAGAAGGCGCGAAGTCTGGAGTTGGCAGTAGTGGAGAAGGGAACAGATAAGAAGGATTTATCCATGGAGCGGAGTGCACGGGAAGAGGTGTAGGGAAGGACGAGTGTGGAGAGATACTGGGGAGCAGCAGAGTGAGTACATTTATAGGTTAGTAGAAGAAGTTTGAACAGGATGCGAAAACGGATAGGGAGCCAGTGAAGTGACTTGAGGAGAGGGGTCGTATGAGTAAAGCGACCCTGGCGGAAGACGAGACGGGCAGCAGAGTTTTGAACCGATTGGAGAGGAGAGAGGTGACTAAGTGGGAGGCCAGCAAGAAGCAGATTGCAGTAGTCTAAACGAGAGGTGACAAGGGTGTGGATGAGGGTTTTGGTAGAGTGCTCAGAGAGAAATGGTGGATTTTACAGATGTTGTAAAGAAAGAAATGACAGGTCTTGGCGGTCTGCTGGATATGAGCAGAGAAGGAGAGCGAAGAGTCAAAGATAACCCCAAGGTTTCGAGCTGAGGAGACAGGGAGAATGAGAGAGCCATCAACAGAAATAGAAAATGGGGGGAGAGGGGAGGTGGGTTTGGGGGGGAAAAATGAGAAGCTCGGTTTTGGTCATGTTTAATTTCAGGTGGCGTTGAGACATCCAGACAGCAACGTCAGACAAGCACGCTGAAACTTTGGTTTGGATGCAAGGTGAGATATCAGGGGTAGAAAGGTAGATTTGGGAGTCATCAGCATAGAGATGGTAGGAAAAGCCATGGGATGAGATTAATGAACCAAGTGAAGAAGTGTAGATAGAAAAGAGGAGGGGACCAAGAACCGAACCTAGAACATAGGACCAAGAACATAGTTCCACTGTGCATACTTTTAGACATGGCCTAATTTTATAAAAGGCTTTTTACACATGTAAATCAGCATTTTTGTACCCTCAAAGAACCCCTAATTAGCTAAAAAATAAACACCTATATTTATAATTCATAAATACCTAAGAATAGAAATCTTAATTATACCTACTCCTTGTAAAGCAGGTAGGACACCTTCTCTACGGCTGACTTTATCAATGTCCGGTGAAGGGCCAACCAGAACAAGATATTCATGAGCTGTACCTGTCCCCCATCTTCTTCAGTTCTGTTTCAGCACTGCATCATGCATACATTTCACATCTCTGAGGAATATGAGAAATGGTGTTGTATCTATACTTAGCTGTCCATCATCAGGAAACAGCAATTCCACCACAGGTGAAGGGAAGGCTTTGTTTTAAGGACCTCCCTTATTGGCTAAAGACAGTTGACTGAGAATAGATCAGATGTATACTGACCTCTTATAGAAATCTCTATACCTGCTACTAATTAAGATGGTTCTATTATTTGACTACAGGTTGTCAAGAGACTGTGACAGCAACGGGTAGGGGGGGAAGAGGGAGAGGGGGAGGAGGGAGGGAAAGGGATGAAAATGTAAAAAGTTACTGGAGAGATAAGTGGATTCATAGATATCACCAATGTGCTTGCTAGTGAAGATATGTTGACTATATTACAAGACAGAGAGGAATTTAAGCACTGTTTAGATATGTTTATTGTGATCTCTCTAATAAAAATTATTGAAACATAAAAATGGTGAAGAACACAGTTCTAAAATCCAGAACTTTAACTTCATTACCATGTTTTATTGTCTTGTGGAAATAATGTAGATTAAAAAAAAGTGAAAGTGTGTTAATTGAAACTTTAAAAAGGCCCAGAAATGTTATTGGGGCCCTGCTCTAATAACAGATCTATTGGCAATTATCAGCACTGATTGGCTTGTTAACCAATTTGGTTATGTGCATTGTGGTTAAACTTAGCGGGATTTATGATTATGTGGCTCATTTCCCCCCGGATCCTATATATTGTGCCGAGATTCCCACATGGAAATCGAAGCGTATTTCATAACAATGCGCATAACCTAATTGGTTAATAAGTCAATCAGTGCTGATAATTGCCAATTAACAAGCAATTATTGACACTAATTGGCATTAGAATTTATGCACAGAACTGTCTAGGTGTATTCTATAATTTGCTGCACGTCAATTCTAAGTTGCATAGTTGAGAAGGGGACGTGGCCATGGGCATGGAATGGGCAGATCATGGGCATTTCTAAAATCTATGCATGTTGTTAAAGAATACACCCGGTCCGCGCCTAATTTAGACGTTGGCATTTACACCAGGTTTCACTTGGCATAACTGTCTGCGACTAAATTTAGTCACGTGGACAGGTGCTCAGCGTATTCTATAAACCATGCAGAAATTTAGGCTTGTTCTTTAAAGTATGTCTAAATTAAGCTGTACTTTATTAGAATGCACTTAGTTGAATTTCATTTCAGCGCTGACCTTTTAGGCGTGATATATAGAATCTAGTCCTTAATTTTAGAATGTGACATTTTGCCATGTGGCTTGCTGAAATGTTACTGCTTTTTGTTTTTTTTTTTCCACAAAAGCTGCACCTTCAGGGACACAGATGGTACCAGAAGGAATTCTTCCATGAAATGGTGTTTAATTTTGCTGTAGATGAAGACATATCAGTTTTGTGTTTAGACATTTACCCGGGCACTAACTACACCTTGTATATGAGTCGACCATCCATGCAGCTGTCTATAAACATCCCTGCTGAACTTTCTAAAGCTGGTAGGTGATGTCCTGTTGAATTTTGTTGCTGTTAGTGGCAGGTGACGTGGGTGACCATCTTAGCCGATGGCATTATTTTATTCGCCACCTGCTCTGAGAAGCCTTATCGTCTGTTGTAAACCTGCAAGTTTGGATGTGACAAGCAGAATTAAGATTTGTATTACATCTTTGATACAGATTTTGTCCTTTTGGTTTTATAAGAACAATATCAAAGCCATTTATATGGGTAATGAATAATGTAGCTAGAATGATTTTCCTGCTCAGATTGGCTAAAGGTGCATATGAGCATCCCTAGCATGTGCACTTTTAGCCATGGGGAAAAAGAGGCATTGAGGCTTATTTTCAAAGCACTGAGCCTCCCAAAGTTCCATAGAAACCTATGGAACTTAGCCTCCCAAAGTGCTTTGAAAATATGCCTCATTGTGTGTGAGTGCTTAAATCGTAGGAGGAAAGCTGTGCAAATAGTTTTTGAATATACATGAGCTATTTAGCTCTCATTTGACCTCCTGCACATATAGTAAGCATAAGATATGTAAATGCTTTTTGCACAGGTACTTTGAACATCAGTTTTCAAAGAGAAATAATGCCTCTTTGAAAATTAGCATCAAGTACAGGAATTTGATATTTAGAGAAGAGACAGTAATTTTGTTTTATAGAAAAATGCAGCATATGAAGGAAAGAATGAGAAAACACAGAGACTGTATTCCCAAGGAGATAAAAAGCAACAGCAGTGAAGAGATTCAAGAAGTCTGTCTGCTAACCAGTGCCATTAATTCCAATTTGACCCTTTCAGGCGATCCCTTTTTTTTTGGTCCAAGTTTATTTATTTAAACTTTCAATACAAAGATTATTAAGATAACAGCAATTATAAAAAATGACGGATTGATGCTTATACAAATAAACATTAGCATATTGAGACATCTACTATAATAAAACGCACCCTCAACGTTCTGAGGATACTGACGTCACTGCAGGCACTCACACACCGGTTCGTAAGTTCATGGTGGTGAAGCCACAACACTCACCATGTATTCATGCCCCGCCCTCGCGTCACATGTGATGACGTCGAGGGCGGAACAAGAAAACAAGGCAAATGAACTGTGTGTTTCCCTACTCCTCCCCTTCCAAGAAATCCCAGCCGCCGACGTGCCCATCACCCCGGCCCCTTTCGCCCCATCGCTCTGCCCCCGGTAGCACACTCTTCCCCTCATCACCTTCCCTCCCCCCTGTCACCTCCCCTCCCCTTACGCCACTATCCCTGGTGGTCTAGCGGTACCTGTTCGCTCGGGCAGGAACGAAGGAACCCCCGCTTTCCTGCCCAGAGCGCTGCTGCTAGCTGCCTGGCTGCATCGTGTCTGAGTCCGGCTCTCGGTGATTCAAAATGGCCGCCAAGAGTTGAAGCTGCCTCGCGAGACTTCAACTCTCGGCGGCCATTTTGAAACGCCGAGAGCCGGAATCCCACACGATGCAGCAAGACAGCTAGCAGCACCGCTACGGGCAGGAAAGAGGGGGCTCTTTCTTTCTTGTTCCGACCGAACAGGTACCTCTAGACCACCAGGGAGACTAGCGTAAGGGGAGGGGAAGGGACTCCCGTGCCCACTAGCGCCTGTTTCATCAGAGGCAGAAACGGGCCTTTTTTACTAGTATCATATAAATCATGGCCTTGACCAAACTTTAAGCCTAAGGGAAATGAGATGTTTCCACTTACATGTTTTTACTGTATGGGTAAATAGGAGAGAAAAGAACAAAATTAAGAAGATGAGAAAAGTCAATGACAATTTTTCCAATTTTTCTTGAGGTGATTTTCCATTCGTGACCATTCCTGATCATTTTTCATTGGTTATACTTACATGTATTGGTTTTAAAAACTATATTATATATGCAAATATATCATACGTATTCATTAGCAATAGCCTTGAAAATCTGACCAACTGAAGTGTGTGTGGGGGGGGGGGGGGGGGGGGGTCTCAGGATCAGTTCAAACTTTGTTGTTTTAGAAGGACTAAGATTAAAGATGGCAAGTCATTTCCATGGTTAAAACAGTACATTTCCCATGCAAAGGACTGCTCCAAAGCTGGCCTATATATATGGGTAAAAGTACACATGTGCTAGCATTTTGCATGGATTTTTACCCATCGTAGGGGAAGATATTGCTGGGGATATGATTGGGGGTGGTGTGGGACTGAGAATTTTAAGTGTGCATGCATTTTCAGTTAGACAGAATATCTTCACAAATTAGCAGGTATAAACCCACAATTCTATAAAGGGCGCCTTAAGTTGTGTGCACTAATTTGGCTGCATGACCAAATTGCACGCACTACTTAATTGATTAACAAACCTATCAGCGCTGATAACTGGTACTTAACAACCAATTAGTGGCACTAATTGGCTTTACTTAGAATTTATGTGCACAACTTTCCAGGTGTATTCCATAACATCATGTGCGTATATTCTAATACGTTCAGCTGAAAAGGGGGTGTGGCCATGAACGTGGAATGGGCGGGTTATGGGTGTTTCAAAAAATTATGCACGCTATTATGGAATACACCCAATCTGCGCCTAAGTTAGGTACAGATACTTAGGCCTGATTTTAGGTGGCTTAAATGGGTACGCCTAAATGTTATTCACAAGAACGGCATGTTAGCATATTCTATAAACTACGCCTAACTTTAGGCATAGTTTATAGAATCACATTAAGCGCATGGTTTTTCTGCGCCAATTTTTAAGGCGCCATTTATGGAATTTGGCCCAAAATGTCCTAGGCTGTATGTTAAAGTGAAAGTATGCATGTGCTTTTATTTTGAAAATTCTCCAAGGCTGATGGAAGGAAAAACATGTACTTACTTTTCACTAGGGCAGACAATTATATAATTACCCACAAAATGTTCAGATTCAAGTATGGACTCATAGCTTGGAATTGAGATGCTGTACTAATAAGGTTGAGAGTGCTGTTGAAATTTTGTATTCCCAGCTTTTTGCCTGTTCATGTGAGATCTGAATGTATCATCTAAAAAAGAAAAAAAAGGGGGCAGGGAAATAAATGTATGTATTTTGTATTTAAAAAGTAAATATTGGTATGCGCTGATGAAGTCAGGTAGTCCTTTCTCATTTTCTCCTCCTGTCACACTTTCTTCTTTTAGTAAAGGATGGATTTGGTGATATTTTTGCATCCAATGAAATCTGTTTGAGGTGGAGGAGGGGTATTGGAAGAGCTGAAGTGAAGGACAAACATACAGTGAGTACAAAAAATAACTGTTTATTCATTCTGTGTTCATTTTGCTTTGTTTCCTGTTGAACAAATGTGGCGAGAGTGTTGGGGGAAGGAAGTTCTGTTAATGTGGATGTGCATCAGGATTTTATGTTTGCTTTTTTTCTCCGAAGAATTTTGCAGTACATCTTATTACTAACAAATGGAAAAACTCAATTTCGAGATTTTTCAAAAGAAGAAATTTTATTAACTGATAACTTTCCTTTATTTCTACCAAATTAATACCAAATTAAATGGAAAGTGCTGCTGGACAAATATAAGCATATTCACCTGTAAAGTAAACAAACAAATGCCGACATGGTGGGTGATTTAAAACGTAAATGTGTGTACTGATTTCACGATGATGTATAGATGGCGTGAGATCTGTACTGTCTGTAAGCTGAAGCTGATGCTCCTAAATAATGAATAAATAAGAAGTGAAATATTATCAGAGACTAGACTAATATCATAACTGATGCATAATCTAAAAAAACAATCTAAAAAGCCAATGAGCAAAACACTACTAGTAAAATATAGAAGCATACGTAAGATGGTATAGATGGCAAAACAAATTGCCCTAACCACAAACTGCTCCCTTATAACAAGTATAAAACGCTGCCTGCTTAAAAACTTGGCGAGCAATTTAAACCTATGGGCAATGTGAAATCAGTAGCATAAACAAATAGAAGCTGATATTTAAGGTAATGAAAAATATATAGATGAAATATGGCCCCAAACTAGAACTCCGTCTGGCTGTAAAGGTTGAAACATGTAAAGCAGAATATAGAGATAAACCCTTATTGTGTCAGACATCAAATAACAATCTCATAATTTACAATATACAGAGACTAAAAATATATATACAGAAAAATCTACTCATAAAAAAACTCTGTATACTTAAAAAAAAGACAATCCCAGAAATTGCTTCCATAATAAAATATACACCTATGGAATGTAGATGTGGCTCTATAACATAATTTAAGATACTGATAGAATGCAATAAGGGCAAGGTCTGATCTAGATGCCTCAGCTAAAAACCTGAAAAGAATTAAAAATCAAAAAATAAAATAAAATAGGTCTTCCATATCACTGGCTTTCCTCTCAATAAAAACATATTATAGAAATGGTATCAGATCCAATTCCGCATTGAGACCATTAGGGGTCAATTTAACAGGAAATGTATTAAAACAAAATGAAATTTAATTGGTATTTAAATTCTAAAAGCAGTCTGGATTTTAGAAATGTCAGAATTAGGACTGCACTTTAATTGCAGTTAACTGTACAATTAATGCATTGAGGGGTCCTTTTACAAAGGCGCGCTAGCGTTTTATGCGCTAAAGAAATGCCCATATATTCCTATGGGCGCTTCTAGTGTTTAGCACGCGCTAATCATTAGCGCGTGCTAAAAATCCATCTTTGTAAAAGATGCCCTAAATCATTAATTGCGATTAAAAAAAATAGTCACATTGCAGTGTCTCCTGTCTCTTCCACTCCCAGCTCCTGTCCTCGGTGCAATCCAAAATCTTTTCCCCCATTTGCAATTCAGCATTAACCCCCCCCCCCAACTCCAGTCTACATTAAAAGTGGCATTTTGTTAATCCTTGCCAGCAATGGTGTTGCACGTATGCTGCCTGGTCCAAAGCATTCTCTATGACCTGCCCTGCCTAGTCAGAAACAAGCAGTGATATCAGAGGAGGAGGGACAGGCCAGAGAAAAGCTCATCTCATGCATAGTGATTACAAGATTTGGATTTCCATTGAGAAGTCAAAGCCAGATTAGGTTTTTTTTTTTTTTTTGTCAATTCAAATGTTTTTTTAAAGGTGGTTTTTTAAAAGACAAATTGTGAAAGGTATTTTGGTGTGGCTTTACAAACAGGCCATTAGTATTATCACTAGTGATGTCAGTTAGGCTGTATTTACTAAACAATGCGATGTAGTTAGATACGCCTCTTCAGGTGACATTAACTGCTGCACATTTTCTGCCACATTAACAGTTAGAGTATGGTGACTACTCACACATTAACTATAAGATGCATTCCCCACTCCCTTCTGTATTAGGTGGTTAATGTGGGGATTACTGCATACTATTAAGATATCTGTGGTACAGGGAGCGAGGGTGGGCCCGGAGCCCAGGTAAGAGAGACCACACAGCAATAGTTATTGAAGGTGTTGAGCAACAGGTCTTGCTCAATTCACTGAAAGGCAAACTCAAAGCAAAATCCTTTAATGTGGCAATGTCCTTGGGTGGCCTGCGCCTGCAGGGCGCAGCATACATTCCTGTTTCTTGACACAACAGCACACTCATCTCTGGCCTGGCTCTCCAGTTACCAGTGCAGTCTCTATCAAGTACTCGGGTCAAAATACAAAGTGCAAGGTTCCAAGTTGGGCTTGACCTACCTGACTGTAGTTGTAATTTACACATAATTGGTGGAGTCATATACTGTGGGGCATTGCTGCTTCCTTCTGGGCAGGGTTGCCAGGTTGAAAAAAATTTCCCCACCCAAATGAGCCCAAAACCTGCCCAAAACCCACACAAAGTTAAACCCCGCCCCTGATGTCATCAACTCCACCCCGACGTACCCCCGACGTCATCAACTCCACCCCGACGTACCCCCCTGACATCATCAACCCCACCCCCAACGTAGCCGCCGACGTCACTAACCGCGCCACAACGTAGCCGCCGACGTCACCAACCCCGCCCCGATGTAGCCACTGACATCACTAACCCCGCTCCCGACATCACTAACCCCGCCCCCGATGTCACTAACCCCGCCCCCGATGTCACTAACCCCGCCCCTGACAACCCAGCCTCTGCGGGGCTTCTATTGGACCAAATTGGACCAATAGAAGCCCCAGAAAACCGCCCAATCACCGCAATGCGACTTTTTAAAAGCCGCCCAATTTCCCGCAGCCCGCAGCCAGCAAAAATTGCCCGCAACAGGTCGCAGAAAGCCGCCCAATTGGGCGGGAAATCCACAGATCTGGCAACCTTGCTTCTGGGCCTCCTTAACCCAACCCTGGCCCTATCTTCTATACTTTATGGCAGCTATCCTTCTGGCTCCACCCCTCCCATGTCATTTCCTCTTTGAGCGGGACTATGGGACTTAAGGTGGTTTATTTATTTGTGACATTTATATCCCATATTATCCCAAACAACTTTGGTTCTGACTCTGTGAGGGAGTATTTTTAAGGGAAAGGAGCAGCATCCTATAGACTCCCTTACAATACCATATTAACTGTTAGTAAGCATTAATTGCCTCATTAACAACTAATGCATCTTAGTAAATAGCGGTCCAAGCATCTCAATGTCATTGAGATAACAGTAACTCACAGCCACTGTTGTGATAGTAAATGGTAATAACCTTTCAGTTTGTTCCCCACAACAGCTGTACATTCAAGGAATAAGATGGGACCAGAAGAAATCATTTCATGAAATGGCATTTAACCTCACCAGAACTGAAGAGAGTCCAGCAGTGTGTTTAGATCTACACTTGGGCATTAGCTATATCATAAATGTTACAGTGCCATCTGTACAGCTCTTGGTACAAATTATCATCACAACTCCAACAGATGGTAGGTGCCATACTTTAAGTGTATGTATGCAGGGGTTACAAAAGAAGATTGTGGGTCTAAGAGAATGCAACCTACTTAGGCCCTCTTTTATAAAGACAAGGTACTCGTGTGTCTTTATATAAAATACTAACGTAAGCAGCAGAAAATCACACCTACCTTGCATGCATGGACATCTACACGCCTTTTGAGCAGGTATAAATGTCCACACCTAGATTATTCAAGTACTTGTATAAATTAGCATATTTGATAATCTACACATGCACTTGTGAACTCTGCCCCTAGAGCTCATCTACTGGCACAGTATGTGCTATTGTGTCATCTCGCATAGTTTTCTGCTGGTCAGTATTTTATAAGAGGCCATTTACATGTGTATGTGGCTTTATGGGCTAGATTCTATATATGGCGACTGAAAATTCCACATGGAAAAAAAAATATACCTAGGAGTATTCTCTACAGTATACTTAAATTTTATAGACTATGCCGATGTCACGGTTGTGGCCGTGCCCTTATGTTCAGACCTACTGTTTCTCTGTATCTAGCGCTGTGACCTCTCCAGTCTGCCTTTTTTCCTATTGTTGTTCTTCCTGTAAGCCAAGCCTCGCTTTGGTCTTCTTGCTTCTGCTTCATTTCCTACTTGTGACATCATCCGCTTACTTCTTTATAAGGACCCAGGGAGCTTTCCTACGTTGCCTTTGCAAGAGGTCTCTTAATCTTGTGTTACCTGTTTAGATCATTTCTCTGCTTGGCTTTGTTCCTGAGAATCTTGCTCCTGAAGGTCTGTTCTGTGTTTCTTTGAGTCTTGTGTTTCAATGCTTTGCTTTGTTTCTGTGTGTTTGCTTTTGTACCTTGATCCTGAAAACCTGGCTCTAGAGCCACACCTTGCCCTTGGTGTCTGTATCTGTTTGACTCTACCCTTGGCTCCTGCTTTTAGTCTAGCCCTGCTTTTGACTCTTGCTATAGTTAAGCTCTGTGTTTAAGCCAATCTCTGTGTTTAGCCAAGCTCTGTTCTTGTATTCCCTGTTCTGTTTCCTGTGTGTGTAGTTCTTGTCTGTTAATTCTGAGAGTCTGTAGAAGCCAGCATCGTCCCTGATTACTTCAGTGCTATGCACCTGTGTCTCCTGCCTCTCAGTCTGCCTGGGCTTTCCCTTTCCAGCTGTGGGTGTTGGTAAGCACATTGCTTCTTTGTTTGTTTGTCTTCCCTTAATCCTTTGCCTGCTATGTTTGCTTCCTGGCTCTTGAGCTCTGTTTCTGCCCAGTTCTGTTTCTGTTGTGTGTTTGAGCCAGGTTCTGCTCCTGCTCTATGTTTGAGCTAATTCTGTCCCAGTTCCCTGCTAAGCCAAGTCCCTTTCAGTATCCTGTTCCAGCCAAGCCAAGTCTGTTCCAGAATCCTGTTCCAGCCAAGCCAAGTCTATTCCAGAATCCGGTTCCAGAATCCTGTTCCAGCCAAGCCTGTTCAAGAATCCTGAATCCTGTTTCAGAATCCTGAATCCTTCTTCCAGCCAAGCCTGTTCGAGAATCCTGAATCCTGTTTCAGAATCCTGAATCCTGTTCCAGCCAAGCCTGTTCAAGAATCCTGAATCCTGTTCAAGAATCCTGAATCCTGTTCCTGCCTTGTTTATTGTCTTGCTTCTGTTATTCTTGTTGCTTAGCTCCTACCCTGTCTTGCCTGTCTAGTTGTGCTTTGTCTTGTCTCTTTCAGTCTAGTCCTGTCCGGATCCAGTCTTTGCCTTGTCCTTGTCTTGCCCTTTTCTGGACCCAGTTTTAATCTACTTCCGTGTTTTGCCTTGTCTTGCATTTCTGGGTCCCAGTCCCAGTTTTAATCCAGTTCCGAGTCTTGCCTTGTCCTGTCCGGGTTCCAGTTCTGGCCCTTTGCCTTCTTTTCCTTGCCTTGTCTGGATCCGGTTTTTGTGTTGTCCATTGTGTTTAGTTACCTCTGTCCTGCCTTGTTGAGTCTGTTAGTTTATCATAGTCCAATCTGTTCTGATTCCTGCCTGTGCCAGCCCCAGTGATTTGTCTGCCAAATCTCCAGCTTTGGTCCAAGGGCTTACCATTCCTGACAGTTGTGACAGCCGAGGCCAGTCCACATGACTAAATTTAGTCAATTACACCAACTAAAATCTGGTATAAATCTCAACACCTAAATTAGGCATGGAGTGGGTGTATTCTATAACAATACGCATAGATTTTAGAAATGTCCATGGCCCGCCCATTCCATGCCCATAACCATGCCCACTTTTCAACTATGTGATTTAAAATTTAGACGCACCACATTACAAAATACACTTAGACATTAGTACGCATAAATTCTAATTAATGCCGGTTAGTGCTGATAATTGCTTGTTAACATCCAGTTATCAGTGCTGATTAGCTTGGTAACTAATTAAGTTATGCACATTGTTATGGAATACACTTTGATTTCCACGTGGAAATTAAGTCGCGGTATATAGAATCCTGGGGTATATGTATGAAAATGACTTTCCATAGTGCCTTGCAAAAGTCTTCACTCCCCCCACCACTAACACACAACCTGACTATCTCATCCAATCTTCCTTCAACTCCCCGACAGGTCCAATTAGCATCTTTCAGCTTCCCTACAGCCCCAATCTGCATCCTTTAGCCCTCAACGGCCCTGATCATCCTCCTTCAACGCCACGATATTCCCAGTTCTCAACAGTAGCACAAGCCCTTCTCTGAACCCAAATCCCACCCACTTGTGTCAATGCAAACCTTCCTACACACACCTCGGTTCCCCTCAAACACCAGGGGACTTACCTGGAGGTGATCTGCGGTGTTGTGGTAGGTAAGGGTCAGGAATGGTACCCCTATGCTCCCACCTCCACCCCATCCAGCTCTGGGAATCAAAATGACTGGCACGATCCCTAGTGGTATCCTCATGGTACTATATCTAGGGAGCATCTTTCTATATAAGAAGATGGGAGGCTGTCGGGAGTTGAAGAATGCTGATGGGGGATGCTAAGGAGCCGAAGGATGATGATTGGGGCTGTTGAAAGGGGGGCACTTAGATGTTGCGATGGAAAGCAAGTGGAGGCAAACACCTCCACCATTAGGTTTGTGTCCATGCTACCAGTCTGCCAATACATGGCTGCACATGTCTCCTCTTGAGGTAGCAGTAAGTGCTACCAGAAAAGCAGTTCTGACAGCTAGCTTGCTCTACTGACACATGTGCTGCCTGTGAAAGCCAGCCATACCTCCTATCTGCCCATGTTACGCCCAGCTTCTGCCCTCACCCATATTATTATTACCCTATTTTGCAGCATAGAGTGTGCTCATAATTTAGGAGCATAACCTTTATAGAATAAGGCCCAGAGCGGGTGTATTCTATAACATTGTGCTTATTTTAGAAACTCCTATGTCCATGCCCCCTTTTCAACTATGTGACTTAGAATTTAGGTGCACTACATTACAGAATATGCTTAGCGAGTTCTGCGCATAAATCTTAATTCCAATTAGTGCTGATAATTGCTTATTAACATCCAGTTGACTGTGCTGATTAGCTAGTTAACTAATTAAGTTATGCACATTGTTATAGAATACGCTTCGATTTCTGCGCAGAAATTAAGGCACGATATATAGAATCCGACAGCAAATGTTTAGATTGTAAGCCCTGTCGAGCAGGGACTGTCTCTTACATATTTAGTGTGCAGTGCTGTGTGTGTCTAGTAGCACTATAGAAATAGTAGTAGATTTATGCTCAAGGCCTCTTATAAAGTCAGAGGAAAGGGAAAGGGGGTGGGATTTGATATACTATCTTTTTGTGGTTCCAATCAAAGTAATTTATTTATTATATACAGGTGCTTCCTTTGTACTTGGGGCAACAGAGGATTAAGTGACTTGCCCAGAGTCACAAGGAACTGCAGTGGGAATTGAAACTGGTTCCCTGGTTCCGAGGCTGCTGCACTAACCAGTAGGCTACTTCACTCCATGCCTAAAAGCTTGTGTGGTGCAAGTAGGATTGTTTTGCTTGGTGTGAGTAGGAGTCACAAAATACAGGTGTATTTTATAAAGTTTGAATGTACATCTGCTACAGTTGTTCGTGCTCCTGGGTAGGAGTAAATGTCCACATACTCTGTTAGTTGGCAGCCTAATCCCTATCTGTAGTACTGTGAGACTTCTTCTGGGGGTTCTGGCTGTGCTGTTTGGAAGAGGCAGCTGGTGGACAGCAGTGTCTGGGGATTACTCCTACCTCCCCACTAGACCCCCGGGGAGAACAGGTGCATGCCAGAAGGGGAAGGGATTGGGGTAGGAGGGAGCCTCAGTGCAGCATCATGTTTTTTCAAAGATTGGGGAGGGTGAGGGAGTATGAGTGGATGTTAGGTCCAGCAGCATTTTGTTAAAGGTTTGGAGAGGGTGGGGATATAAGGGGATTGACTGCAGTGACATTTGTTTTGAAGGGATCGGAGAGATATATGTTGAGGAGGGGTACAGGGTGTCAGCAACATAATTTTAAAAAGGATGAGGGTTGGGAATGGGTTATACTGTATTTTCCCCATTCACAATATTCTGCTGCAACACTATGCTTTTTATACTGTGGCTTAGTAACTCATATTCTCTGGTTTGTGGATTACCAGTTTGGGGTCTGATATGATTTTTTTTTAAAGAAATTCTTTTTTGTAACATCACCAAATTTTTCAGATTCCTGATAAAAGTCAGGTATTTATTTATTTGGATTTATTATACTTTGCCGATGCCGTGTGCTGAGCTCTGCTCAGTGTGCTGCGGCGGCTAATAAAGCAAATAGAATGTTAGGTATTATTATAGCGTTCACAATCTTTGCAGGGTGTGGGATAAATCCTCGATGCTCTGTATTCTGTAAATCCAAACACCAACCACAAATCAACTCGTGGATATTTAAAGGGTCCTTTAACCAAACAAATACTTAACAATTGCAGTTCAGATAATCCTGATGTAGCCCATATGTATCGTCAAAATGAAGATTCTTTTTTCGTCTTTATCACTTCTTCTTCACTAATATACAGCTCTACACAAGACTGTGTTTCGCCAAACAACGTTTTCAGGAGCCGTTCAGATGCCACCTTGTACAAGTAGCTTCAATTCACTCAGGAACCATTCAAATGCCACTTTTAACAAGTAGCTTTGATTCAGCAACATCAACATATTTTTAGCGCATTCTTTCAGATGGGAAACTACTCGGGTTAAACTGCCAAAAACATGGTGCGTGTAAATTCTAAGTCACACAGTTGAAAAGAGGGCATGGCCATAGTTGTGAAATGGCCGGGTCATGGTCATTTCTAAAGTCTATGAGCATTGTTATAGAATACACCCAGTGCGTGCCTAATTTAGGCGTCGGCATTTACACCAAGTTTTACTTGGCGTAACTGCCTGCGACTAAATTTAGTCATGTGGACAGGCGCTTGGGGTGGTCTATAAACCATGCAGAAATTTAGGTGTATTCTATAAAGTATGCCTAAATTTAGGCGTACATTATAGAATACATCTAGGCATATTTTTGGTACTGATTTTTTAGCCGTGATATATAGAATCTAGTCCTTCATCCACAGTAAATAACAATCCTATACATTAACCACAGTGAAACAGGAAAAGCTTGGTTTTCGCTATCGTTCTGCCATTAGCTATTATGTGAGCAAAAAATGTAAAATGAGACCTAGTGGATAAGGCTCGAACCCAGGCTGTACGAATAACCTGCTGTATTAGAGTGAAACTGTAGCTGCTAATGATTCTACCCCTTATCTTACACCAAATTTATGGGGTTTCAGGCGTCTCTCCTTTCAGGTCAGTCAGCATGTATGCTCTTTTGTGTTAGGATGGCAATGCCTTATCAGCTCCTCCCATCTGTTGCTTGCAGATATAGCAGTGCAGCACCATTCATAGGAAACAGCAGCTTCTATAAATCAAGCTTAAAACAAAGCACAAGAAAAACTGCACAAGGACAGATAATGACTTGGTCTTGAATGGTATTTTATTTCTCTCATAGGTACAAAATGGAAAAGCATTTTCAAACCATCCATCCCATGTAAAAGAAAAGACCAGTGTGTTGCCCCGAATGGGACTCTGCTCCTTCCATAACTTCCATATTGTGCTTGTTTGGGCTATTACTCTAAGTTTTGGTTAGTTTTAGACACAAGTCTCACTTTCACAAATAGATCTCATTAGGTGTTCAGTAACCGATTATGGAGTCTGCACTTCCAAAAACATATAGACAGAGTGCTGGCATAGTGGGTGCTGAGCATCTCCAATACTGAGCAAGTTCTTCATTTGTATCTGTGACAAAACAGTGATTTTTTAAGCCGGTAAACTGTATTGATTTCTTGAAGTGTATTTCTCTAGCTTGACCAGCAGGTGGTGCATGTTTATGTTTAAAGCTGTTACAGAGAGCTGACACTTCTTTAGTCAGCGCAGATAAGAGGTAACCTGCAGTGATGTGGCCAGCTGCTTTTAAAACCTATTGTTCTGGGCTCTGATTGGCCCAGGAGCTCAAAATTTTGCTAGGATGTACTGATTTTTTTCTCCAGTCTTAGCTAAGGAGAAAAGAGAGAAGGATCTCATTGCTGAGGCCCTGTGAACAGTTATATTTGATAACCTTTGAGCAGCTATATGTCCTGATCTCCCCAGGTACTATTTAGATAGTTAACAAATGTTCCATTAGTTTTATAATTGATCCACATTCAGTTACTTGTTACTGTTTGCTGATTGCACCTTTTCTGTTCATTGGTCTAATTTTTCATGACAATAAGCATTTTTAGTTTATTGCCTCTGCATGTCTGGACTGACTTAAGAATCCTGGTGGTTTGTGTATTGGGTCTGTGGGTGCTTTCTAGAAACAGTGGGACCACTGGGAGTGTGGCCCCAGTAACCTAGAAATTACTGAGGAACACCTTGAGAGTGGGAGACTCACTCAGAGGCAGTTGGGACCCAGTCAGTGGGAGGAGGGTGCCAGTGTAGAGCACAATTGGCAGGTGCAGGTGGGCCTGAGCTGTACTGAGGATAGACCCTCTAAGTGGCTGTGGGGTAGCCCCAGGCGGGTGTTTAGGCATTTCTTGACAGTATTCAAGGAGGGGTAACTTATATTGTGTTTAGCGCTCCCAGTCTTTTGAAATGTTGGTGCAGATGAGTGGAGGTAGTCCAGAGAAGGGCTGTGAAAAATGGTGCAGGGGCTTCACCAATAATCCTTGTAATAAGGCTTCAGAACGTAAGAATATTTATTTATTTATTATTATTTTTTTTAATTTTTATTACATTTGTACCCCACGCTTTCCCACTCATAGCAGGTTCAATGCGGCTTACATATTATATACAGGTACTTATTTGTACCTGGGGCAATGGAAGGTTAAGTGACTTGCCCAGAGTCACAAGGAGCTGCCTGTGCCTGCAGTGGGAATCGAACCCAGTTCCCCAGGACCAAAGTCCACAATGCTAACCACTAGGCCACTCCTCCACATTTGTACCCCGCGCTTTCCCGCTCATTGCAGGCTCAATGCGGCTTACATAGTAACAAGAGAATACAATCTGTAATATCAGAATCAAAAAAAAGGAGGTATGTGATAGGACAAATGAACAAGGAGTAAGAGGAGGTGTGAGAGAAAGGATAGGGATAGGTAAGGAGGTGGGACGATAAAGGAGAAGTTGGGAAGAGCATGGAGGGTAAGAAGGTAACAACTTCCATACCTGATTTAAAGTCTTAACCTTTCTGGTCCATCCTTTTAGCTTTTTTTTAACCGTTTCCCTCATTTTATTGTAGTCTCCCTTTCGAAAATTAAATGCTATATAACTTAAGAACTCAAGAATTGCCATACTGGGTAAGATCAAAGGCACATCTAGCCCACTATCCTGTTTCCAACAGTGGCCAAGCCAGGTCACAAGAGCCTGGCAGCATCCCAAGAAGTAGCAAGATTGGATGCTACCCAACCCCAGGGATAAGCAGTGGCTTGCCTGGATCTAACCTAATAATGTTATATATGGACTTCACATCCAGGAATTGTCCAAACCTTTTTCAAACCAGCTATGAAGAGACCTAACCTCTTTCCTCATGAGAGTCATTGCATCCCCCATTTTATTCACCTTTCTTTGTATCTTTTATAATTCCCTCATATCTTTTTTTGAGATGCAGTGACCAGAATTGCACACAACACTCAAGATGTGGTTGCACCATGGAGTGATGCAGAGATATTATAAAATTCTTAGCTTTATTTTTTTTTATTTTCCTAATAATTTCTAACAAAAAAAAGCAAGAAGGTAAAAAACCTCCACAAACGGAAGCAATCCAGATAAAGTGGTATCCACAAGAAGAATAGGAATCAGAAGTCCTTTATTTCCAGTTGTGTTATTGAGACTGGAAATAAAAGGGCCTCTGATTCCTATTCTTGTTTGCTGCCTTCACTTTTTTTTAAAATCTTACCTAATAATTCCTAACAATCTATTTTCTTTTTGGTCACCACTACATGCTGAGCAGAAGATTTCAATGTGTTGGTTCACAATGAAACCTAGATTGGTTCACAATGAAACCTAGATCTTTTTCCTGGATGGCGACTCCTAATGTGGAACCCAGCATCACAGTAACAGTAAATGACAGCAGATAAAGACTAATGTGGTCCATCCAGTCTGCCCACCAAGAGCCCAGAGTTGTGCCTGCTGCTTTCAGAAGGTTACACCCCTCTATGTCATGTTTAAAGTATGAAGGCCATTTAAATTTTACTTTAATTGTCTCCTCTTTCTATATAGGGATCCTCAGTGTTTATCCCTTGTGTTTTTGAATTCCATCTTTGCCTTTTCCCTGCCACTTTGCCAGAAGGGCATTCCAGGCATCTAGCATAATTTCTTTGAAAAAGTATTTCCTGATGTTACTTCTAATTCAACCACCCTGAAACCTCAGTTCATGTCTTTTAGTTCTATTACTTTCCTGTCTCTGTAAAAGACTTGTTTGTATATTAATAGTTTTCAAGTATTTAAACATCTGTATCATATCTCCTGTGTATCTCAGTTCCTCTAGGGTATACATATTCAGGTCTTCATGTCTTTTCTCAACTTTTGGCACAAACCCCATTCACTTTATGTTGACATCTTCTGTACCGCTTTAACTGTTTTTATGTCCTAAGCAAGACATGGCCTCCAAAACTGAACACAGTGCTCATTTCATTTATATTCCGCTTTTGACCAAAGCGACTCACATAAAAATATACAAAATATAATAAAACAAATAAACATAAAAACTGCAATTACAATGCCTTCTATGCAACAAATTCTCATCAGTGGGGCCTCACTAATAACCTGTACAGGGCATTAATATCTCTTTTCTTATGCCGGTTATGCCTCTCTCTATTCAGCCTAGCATCCTTCTGGATTTGGTCATTGTTTTAGTATAGTTTGGATTATTCTTTCCAGTGTGCTTCACTTTGCTCTTATCCACATTAATTTTCATCTGCCATTTGGATGGCCAATCTAGCAGTCTCATAAAGTCGTCCTGCAAATTCTCACAGTCCACATGCAATTTAACAACTTTGAATAGTTTTACATCATCTGCAAATTTGATCACCTCACTACTTTTTCTCATTATCAGATTATACATTAAAAAGCACCGGTCCCAGTGCATATCCTTGTGGCACTCCACTGTTCATCTGATGAGATAAGACTTCCCTTATCTCCATGTTGGTTCTCTCCCATTAAACCATGTTTGTCTATGTGTTCAGTAATTTTGTTTCTTGTAATAGTTTCTACCATTTTGCCCAGCAATGACATGAGGCTCACTGGTCTGCAGTTTTCCAGATCATCTCTGGAACCCTTTTTAAATATTGGTGTTACATTGGCTACTCTCCAGTCTTCAGCTACTGTGGGCAATTTTAATGACAGGTTAGAGATTACTAGTAGTAGATCTGCAGGTGATTTATTGCTTTTTCACATCGATTTGGCTTTTTACATCTTCGAAGTTCATTGACATTTGTTTTAGTTCCTCCACATTGACACACTTAAGTACCATTCCTGGCATAGATAGCTCCCTTACATCCTCATCAGTAAAAAACAAAACAAATAATTCATTGAGAGGCCCTTTTACAAAGAGGCGGTAAGCCCAATGTGGTTTTACCATTCACTTTTTGGAACTGCTACTGGTCCAATGCGGCCGCCGGTGGTAGTTCCACTTTGAGTGTGCGCCATTTCTGGCGCTATGGAAAATAATTCCGTAATTTCCAGAGCAGTGCTAACCTGGCGGTAACTGGTCAGTACCGCTTGCTGCCCAGTTACTGCTGGGTTTTCGTGGGAGCCCTTACCGTCACTTCAGTGGGTGGCGGTAAGTGCAACCCTCTGCATGGCCACGCGGTAAGAATAATCATACCACATGGCCATGTCTTTTTTCTTTTCTTTTTTTTTTTTTTTTTTTAGGGGCTTTAGAAGGCCGCTAGCACAGGGCCCTTTTTACCGCAGCTTATTTAAAGGGCCCTTCAGACAGAAAACAGCTGTGTGCTACCTTTAGCGCACAGCTGTTTTCTTCCCCCATTAAGAAATGCCCTTTTTCCCAACCATGGTAAAAAATGGCCCAGCGTGCACCAAAAACACGCGTCTTCACTATCGCATGCCACTTTTTACGGCAGCTTAGTAAAAAAGCCCCTTAGTCTTTCGCTAGTCTTTCTGCTGTGGCCCTGTTCTCCCTGAGTGCTTCTTTTTCTCCTTGGTGATCTAACAGTTCAACTGACTCTTTCACAGCTGGTGTAACTGCACCTTACATTTAAGTGTCTTTTCAGCTACTTGTGCTAGTAGGCATCTCCTTTTCTTGACAGAATTGTCTTAAAATAGATATGGCACACTTTTTGATAGAATTACCCTCCTATCCTGGATTCTATAAATGGTGACTAAGTTGCACATGCAAATCAGTGCACATATCTGATCTGTGCGTGCAACTTAATTGCTTAACAAGCTAATCGGCGCCAATCAATGGCTGCTAGCAACCAGTTTTTGGCGTTAATTGGCCTTAATTAGGATTTACACTCAGATTGTATTTTATAATGATCCCTGTGTAAATCCTAACACGTGTAAATTATGGGGGCGTGGCTATGGGGCATTCCAAAATTTTTTGTGCGTAAATACAGAATTTAGCCAAACAGCGCCTAATTTAGGCACTGGCATTTATATCTGCTTTTACCAGGCATAATTGCCAGCACCTAAAGTTAGGTACAATTTATGTCCTAAATACTATTCTGTAAAGGACAAATACCATTTATAGAATAGAGCTCAACACGTAAAATTTTTGGCACTGACTTTTAGGTACCAGTTATAGAATTTACCCCATAATGTCCATCATATTTGTACCACAGTGTAAAGGATCAGTTTTGAGTCTTACTGGGCAGAGTATGGCTGGACTGTTGAAGTGGTATGTTCAGAGACTAGGAAAGAGAGAATAATTCTAAATTGCAAGCCTATTGGAGTGCAAACATATATTCAGTAAAAGATGATATCCATTATAAACATGGCAGCATAGGATACAATAACATGTGAAAACTACACCATCTATCTAGTTTGACCATTGTCATTCTCTAATTCAAAAATGTGGAACCTACTTGGTCTCTGGCTTCCCTCTTACATCCCTGATGTTAAGAATGATTTGTGCTTCCCCATGCTTTCTTGGATTTCGTTGTCATTTTCCCTCAGTCATATCTATTGAAAAGCTCTTCCATAAATCTATAATAACTCCAAACATAAAAGCCGTTTTGCTCTGATGAGGCTATTTGCGTGCTTTCTAGATATTTATACTGCTTTCCTTGACCAGTCATTGTTATGTCATATTAAAATTATGATTTTCTCTAAAATTTCCTTGACATAATTACAGACCAGCTTCAGTTACATAAAAATATTTGCAGTTGAGCTATTAAAATATGATATTGTGGCAGGACAGATGTAGGTTGAAAATATTTATGCAGTGCTATCAATGTCATCTATTTCTTATTTGAGCAAGTACAGCAAATGCCATTAGGTCTAGGAGGTGAACTGTAATCTCTTTAAGAACAGTTTAATTCTACTCGTTTCCTTAATCTTCAGTATTTGTGGCATAGCCTAAAATCAGTCAACCAGGTCATTTCTAAAGAATAATTAACCAATGTGCTATGTGTAATTACTAGCAGCACTAAAAGGTCAGCTTTCAAAGGGTTTAAAAGCCTAATTGTGAGTTTAGGTGCTTAGAGGATAATTGTATGAAGAGGTACCCTGAGGCTGTGTGGTAAGAGCCTATTTTGTAACGGACTCTAGGTGCATAGGTTCCATTCTAGCATAACCCAGTATTAGTGTGCCTAACAGATAGCCATAGAACTGTCGTAAGTGTGGGCAACTATATGCAGCAGGGACACATGTAACTTACAGGAAGCTGCTCTTCCTTGTTGCAGTAACCTCTGCTAGAAGGGAAGTGAGTTGCTAGCATTGGTAACCAGTGAACATTTCACTCAGTTTCATCATAACAAGGTCATTCTAAGAACCCATCTCAATTCTTGCTGAAGGTGGTGAGGTGATGTCTTTCCACATCAATGAGCAAATACTTCTTCCTAACTTCTTTCCAAAATGCAAGGAAGCCCTCACATTCTGAACTGTAAGTGTGCTCTTGCATGCTACCTTAAAGAACTGATCCAATCCGAACATCTACACAGTTTTGATTTGCTTTGATCCCAGTATGTCTGTAAGAACTTTAGCAGACTGGCTAGCTTCCTTCATCCAATTCTCCTCCCAGCTCCTAAGTGAAGTCTTATCAGATCAGAGCTACTATAGCCACTGTAGCCCTGCTAAAGTCTAATCACTTGTTATCATCTGCATAGCTGTTCCATACCTTTACTTTGCATTAGGTCCTGGACCAAGCAGTGCCTTTGGTCAAGCTATCCTAGCCTGGCCCTTTGAGCTAATAACTGTCTCTCACATACTGTCAGTGTGGGCTACTGTTGAAGTAGGGGAAAGGGAATAGGACTTGTTATACCACCTTTCTGTGGTTTTTGCAACTACCTTCAGAGTGGTTTACATTGTTATATTGTACCTGGGGCAATGGAGGGTTAAGTGACTTGCCCAGAGTCACAAGGAGCTGCAGTGGGAATTGAACCCAGTTCCCTAGCACCAAAGTCCACTGTACTAACCACTAACAGTTTGAGCAGCCTTAAGCTTAGGAGCCACCCAGTTGCATCCCTGACTCACTCCTTGTAAATGGAAAAAGTCACTGTTGCTCACCTGTAACAGATGTTTTCTGTAGACTACAGGATTAATCAGGCACACAATCTCTCCTGCTTCTGTAAGAGTTGCCTAATTCTTTCAGTTTTGGGTGCTATCTCAGGAGCTGAAGAGTTGTGCATTCACAGAACTCTGAACTGAAGCCCAAACCTCTGGGAGAGCAGTTCTGTCCTGTCACCATCAGATGATATTGTCCACTTGTGTGTCTGATCAGTCTAAAAAATTCTACCTACTGGCCTTTAAAAAAAAAAAAAAGCTGTTGCTTTTCAGGAGAGAAGCTGTTTTAAGTTCAGTAGGTGGAATTTTTTAGACTGCACCACTGGGTTGTGATATCAAGACCCTGATGTAGCCCTTTTAGAGGGCAAAAAAGAAACAGCTATGTTGGGCTTTTAATTATTTACTTATTTATGATTTTAAGTGGTGAATAAATTGGACCTTTTAAGTTTTGTGGCAATTTGCTGCTTTTTTCACTCTGATAACATAGTAAATATCAGCAGATAAAGACCTGCACAGTCTATCCAGTCTGCCCAACAAGTTGGCCATGAATCTAACACTCTGTACAGGTTCCACTTCTTCATATTTAAATACTGGTATACTTAATCTCTGGCTCTCTCTCCGAAGAGGTATGCCCAGCACCGGTCCTACTTAACTACTGGAGCTGCTGTCAAAGCCCACTCCAGCCTTGATCCCGATTTGGTTTTGTCATTTATGGGACCCAGACCATAGAAGTCTGCCCAGCATTGGTTTTACTTCCCAAGCTCTGAAGTATATACCCATGATTTCTGCAGGATTTGGACATCGATGTACATCAGTATTTTAATAAAGACACATAGGTGCCCTTGTGCCTTTATAAATTAGGCTACAAATTGGTGCTTTTGTGCCCTCTCAGTGTTCAGTGTCTCAGTCTAGACAATGTTTTATAAAGTTACTTCTTTTAAATACACAGAGGTGCTTATTTTAGAAGGCCCATTCATGATTTGGGTGTTTCAATCCTGGCACATAAATGTATAGCTATGAAAAATATTTATAATCTGATTTTGGGAAGCCTAGATTCAAACATCTAAATTGCAGTAGATCTGTCTAGCTTGGAGTTGCACTTTGGGTGGGACTAGTGTGAGGTACCCATAGAGACGTGCATTCCCCATCTTAGAAGGGGAGTTCACATACATGGTCCCTAAGATCAATGTCGGGAGTTAGTCCTGCTTCCAAGGATATCCATGGTCCAAAAACCACTGGGTCCCGGCTATGATAGCTAGCACTTGGGGTAGAAACCATGTACTGGCTGTCACAACTGCCGATAGTGCAGTTGCACTTATCAAAGTGTTACTACATGCAGCTGTGTTACTAGCAGTCTGGCAACATGGGAATGTCACCCCAAAATAGTACAACCTACACCCACCAATTCCCCCTCTGATTAGATCTCTACAATCTCCCAACTCCGCGATCAGATCTTCACAATCCTCGCACTCCCATAGTCTCCACCCAGTACCTGCTCCCAAGCCTTGACAAATTCTGCCACCGGCTCCTTTACCGACCCCGCAGCCTTGTCTGATGGCGGCTCTCAACGAGTGCATCAGGGCCCTGCTTCCAGAGCTTCTGGAAGGATTGCTGTGCCAGTCTGCTTCGGTGTCGGGGGTGCTTGCGCCTTCCATACCATCTGCTGCAGCGGCATCTGGCCTTGGTGCCGCCTGTGGCATCGGTGTCAACTGCCACCCAGGTCGACTCCCCTTCGATGTCGGTGGAGGAAGCTTCACTGCAGTCCAGGCGGGCGTCGACTTCTCGGCACCGCCATCGAGGACGTTGCTCCTCGGTGTCGAGGCAGGCTCAGTTTCAGACTGCGGTGAGGGATATCTTATCCGAAACTGAAGATGAGCGTTCGTGGGAGGAAGAGGAAGATCCCAGGTACTTTTCTTCTGATGAGTCCTATGGGATTCCTTCTGAACCTTCCCCTCCACCAGAAATGAGACTTTCTCCACCGGAGAGTCTATACTTTATCTCCTTTGTCCAGGAAATGGCTGCGGCTATTCTCTTCCCTATGGAGGTTGAGGATGAGCCCAGGGCTGAGATGCTCGAGGTCCTGGATTATCCTTTTCTGCCTAGAGAGGCTGTAACATATCCTTTGTATAATGTACTGAAGGAAGTCCTTTTGCGAAACTGGTCGTTCCCTCTGTCTAATCCCATGATCCCGAAAAAAGCTGAATTCCAATATCAGATCCACGGTGAATCTGGTTTGATGAGGTCTCAGCTACCTCACAATTCCATGGTGGTGGACTCCGCTCTCAAAAGAGCCAAGAGTACTAGGGACTATGCCTCGGCGCCCCCAGGCAGAGAATCTAGAACCTTAGACTCTTTTGGGAGGAAGACGTATCAGGCCGCTATTCTTGCTGCCAAGATCCAGACTTACCATCTCTTCACGAGCATCCACTTGCGGAACTCGATGAAGCAACTGTCTAGCTTGGTTGATGCAGTCCCTCTGGAGCAGGCCGAGCCTTTTCGCCAGGTGGTCAGACAGCAGAAGGCATGTCGAAAATTCCTGGCCAGGGGTACGTTCGACACTTTTGATGTAGCATCCAGGATCGCTGCTCAAGGTATAGTGATGCGCAGACTCTCATGGCTGCGTGTCTCTGACCTGGTTCATTCAGTCCAGCAGCAGAAGGCGGATGTTCCTTGCCGGGGGATAACCTTTTTGGTGAGAAAGTAGAGGATCTAGTTGACCAGATCAAGAAGCATAAGGATGCTATGGATTCTCTCCCTCGCCAGGCGTCTTCTGCTACTACCTCCTCATCCAGGAGGTTTTTGGAGGGAAGAGGAGTGCTTCCTATTCCTAAGCTAGGAATACTCCTGCTTCTCGGCAGCCTGCCCAGGCTCAGTCCCAGCCACTTGTTCTCGTCAACACCGTGCGCCTAAGGCCACTGCGGCTTCCCAGCAAAAGCAAGGGACGGGCTTTTGACTGGCTTCAGTTCAGCATAGCCTCAGTAAACGTGTCTGTACAGGATGACTTGCTGGTTGAGGGGATGTTATTTTTTTTCACCACAGGTGGCCTCTTGTAACCTCCGACCGGTGGGTTCTTCAATTTGTCCGGTTAGGATACACCCTCAATCTGTAATCTAAGCCTCCAAATTCCCCACCGGGAGCTCAGTCCTACAGCTCCCAGCACAAGCAGGTACTTGCAGAGGAACTCTCCGCCCTTCTACAGGCCCAAGCGGTCGAACCCGTTCCACCAGGGGAAGAAGGGCTGGGATTCCATTCCAAGTACTTCCTTGTGCAAAAGAAAACAGGGGGGATGCGTCCCATCCTAGACCTAAGGGGCCTGAACAAATTTCTTATCCGAGAAAAGTTCAGGATGGTTTATCTGGGCACCCTTCTTCCCATAATTCAGGAAAACGATTGGCTATGCTCTCTGGACTTAAAGGATGCTTACACACATTTCTCGATACTTCCAGCTCACAGGAAGTATCTTCGATTTCGGCTGGGAATACAGCACTTTCAGTACCGTGTACTGCCTTTTGGCCTGGCGTCTGCGCCCAGAGTGTTTACAAAATGCCTAGATGTGGTCGCACCATCTATATGCAGACTTGAAGTGCATGTGTTTCCTTATCTCGATGATTGACTGGTGAAGAGCACCTTGAAGGAAGGTGCTCTGGAGTCCATATGAATGACTATTCAGGTGCTGGAGCTACTAGGGTTTGTCATAAATTATCCCAAGTCCCATCTCATCCCAGTCCGAAAATTGGAATTCATTGGGGCTCTGCTGAACACTCAGACAACTCGAGCTACGTCTTGCAAGGTTCCGCGTTAGGAGTTACGGATCAAGAAAGGGATCTGGGTGTCGTCGTCGATGATACACTGAAACCTTCTGCTCAGTGTGCTGCTGCGGCTAGGAAAGCGAATAGAATGTTGGGTGTTATTAGGAAGGGTATGGAGTCCAGGTGTGCGGATGTTATAATGCCGTTGTATCGCTCCATGGTGCGACCGCACCTGGAGTATTGTGTTCAGTACTGGTCTCCGTATCTCAAAAAAGATATAGTAGAATTGGAAAAGGTACAGCGAAGGGCGACGAAAATGATAGTGGGGATGGGACGACTTTCCTATGAAGAGAGGCTGAGAAGGCTAGGGCTTTTCAGCTTGGAGAAGAGACGGCTGAGGGGAGATATGATAGAAGTGTATAAAATAATGAGTGGAATGGATCGGGTGGATGTGAAGCGACTGTTCACACTATCCAAAAATACTAGGACTAGAGGGCATGAGTTGAAGCTACAGTGTGGTAAATTTAAAACGAATCGGAGAAAATTTTTCTTCACCCAACGTGTAATTAGACTCTGGAATTCGTTGCCGGAGAACGTGGTACGGGCGGTTAGCTTGACGGAGTTTAAAAAGGGGTTAGATAGATTCCTAAAGGACAAGTCCATAGACCGCTATTAAATGGACTTGGAAAAATTCCGCATTTTTAGGTATAACTTGTCTGGAATGTTTTTACGTTTGGGGAGCGTGCCAGGTGCCCTTGACCTGGATTGGCCACTGTCGGTGACAGGATGCTGGGCTAGATGGACCTTTGGTCTTTCCCAGTATGGCACTACTTATGTACTTATGTACTTATGTACTTATCTTCCCGACGCAAGGGCGGACAACCTTCTGTCCCTGGTGTCCATGGTTCGAGCGTCTCAGCAGGTCACAGCTTGGCAGATGTTGAAACTTCTGGGGCACATGGCCTCCACAGTTCATATAATGCCCATGGCACGTCTACATATGAGATCAGCTCAATTGACCCTAGCTTCCCAGTGGTTTCAAGCTGCGGGGGATCTAGAGGATGTAATCCAGCTGTCCACCGACTTTCGGAATTCTCTTCAGTGGTGGACGATTCCATCCAATTTGTCTTTGGGGCGACAATTCCAAGTTCCTCAGCCACGAAAAGTGCTGACGACGGATGCATCTCTCCTGGGGTGGGGAGCTCATGTAGATGGACTTCACACTCAAAGAGCTTGGTCCTTTCAGGAAAAAGGTCTTCAGATCAACCTCCTGGAACTGCGAGCGATCTGGAATGCTCTAAAGGCTTTCAGAGATCGGCTGTCCAACCAAATCATTTTAATTCAGACAGGCAATCAGGTTGCCATGTATTACATCAACAAGCAGGGGTGATCATCAGTGATGTGCTGGAACCAGCTCGCAAGAGTTGTTTGTTAATTCTTTTACTAATTTTGGGAGCCGGTTGTTAAAGTAAGTTGATTTAACAACCGGCTACCCAAAATGTGGGCTCGGGTGACATGGGTCCCCTCCTGGTGGCAGCACCAGCATCCTCCACTGTGGCTTGAACATCTTCTGCCGCTGCTGCCGCCCATGCAGTACCTCTCTGATCTTTCTCTCTGTCCTCCCCCTGCCCGTTCCTCCTTGTCTTCTGCGGCGCTTAATTCTGTTTAAGCAGTGCAGGCACATGTCAGCAGGAGCAGACTGCTTCAACCAATCCCAGGGGCCTTCCTTCAGCCATCAGGGGTGGGACATGCTGAAGGAAGGCCCCTGGGATTGGCTGAAGCAGTCTGCTCTTACTGACGTGTGCCAGCACTGCTTAAAAAAATTAATCGTGGCAGAAGAGGCAAGGAGGTGCGGGGGGACTGGGCCTCCAAGGGGGGCCTGGCGCCGGGGTCAGGTCATCGGTGCTGCAGTTCCCGGTCTCACCTGCCTGCCTCCTCGGCTCTGGGCCCCCTGCATTTGAAACGGCAGTCACAGATCGCCTCCCTTTGGGCCTTCCCTCCCCGTGTCCTGCCCTCGCGGAAACCAGAAGTTACATCAGATGAGGGCGGGACACAGGGAGGGAAGGCCTGAAGAGAGGCGATCTGCTACTGCCGCATTGAATGCAGGGGGCCTGGAGCCGTAGAGGCAGGAAGGTGAGACATGGACTGCAGCGGTGGGGGGCGGCAGCAGCGGGGGAGCGACGGGGGCGGCCTAGTCTCTCGGCGGCCCTGCGGGGGGGAGGACAAAGAAGCAGAGAGGTTATGGTTTGGGTGATGCAATGAGGCAGGAAGATACTACATTGTGGTTGGGGGAGAGGGGCAACAAGGGATCACAGATAGCCAGTCAGGTACTGCATGGGGAGGAGGGAGAGGAGAGGGGGAAGGAGAGAGTGAGGGAAGATGTGCTGCATCAAGAGAGGCAGGGAGAGAAAGTGGTGCTGCGTGGGGGGCAAGGAGGGAGAGAGGTGCTGCATTGGGGGAATGCGTAACAACATGAGGGAGACAGATACAGCATAGGAGGGCAAGGAGAGAGAGAGGTGCTGTATCAGGAGGGGTAGGGAAGGACAGAGGTGATGCATCAGGGGTGGGGGCAAGGAGCAGGGCCGCCGAGAGCCAGAGCTGGGCCCGGGACAAGGCCGCCCCCGAGCCCCCCCACCCACCCCACCCGAGGTCATCATCGTTACCGCCCCCCCCCCCCCGCTACCGGGCCCTGAACTAACCTTAAACGCCTCCTTCCTTTCCTTTCACCACCTTCGCGGCAAGCAGCAGCAGAGCAGACCTCTCCTTCCTTCTGTGCTCCGCCCTCGCGGATGTTACGTCAGGCGAGGGCGGGCCACGGAAGGAAGGAGTGGCCTGCCCTGCTGCTGCTTGCCGCGAAGGTGGTGAAAGGAAAGGAAGGAGGCGTTTAAGGTTAGTTAGTTAGTTCGGGAGCGACGGTGGGCGGGCCTAACTGCGGTGGCGCCGGGTCCTCTCCGGAGGCCTGGGCCCGGGGACCTTTGTCCCCCCTGTCCCCCCCTCTCGGTGGCCCTGGCAAGGAGGGACAGAGGTGATGCATCAGGAAGGACAGGAAGGGAGACTGGTACATCTTCAGTCCTTCTGTGACTGTTCTCTTGTGCTTGACTGCTTAAATATTTTTAATTTAAATGCTTTACTTTTTGTCTATTAGATTATAAGCTCTTTGAGCAGGGACTGTCTTTCTTCTGTGTTTGTACAGCGCTGCGTACACTTTGTAGCGCTCTAGAAATGTTAAATAGTAGTAGTAGCAGTGCTTTTTTTGTGCCGGTACGCAACGGTACGGCGTACCGGCACCTTTTTTTTTTGCTCCCCCCACCCCGTGACGGACGCAGTGCCAGCCCCCATTTCCGGCCGCTGCTGCTTCTCCTGTTGAGCAGCAGCGGCTGCTACACAAAGAAAAAGATTTTTTTAAAAACTTCAAACCTGGCTGAAACGCGGCACCCCGGCACTGTAGACAGCCATTAGGCATTGGCTGTTGCCCCGCAGCCGCTCCTCCTCTTGCCTATACGTCACTGCGCTCCTCCGGGGTCTTCCTCCAGGGGCAGTGACGTAGAGGCAAGAGGAGGAGCGGCTGCGGGGCAGCAGCCAATGCCTAATGGCTGTCTACAGTGCCGGGGTGCCGCGTTTCAGCCAGGTTTCCAATTTTTTTTTTAAACCTTCTTTTTCTTTGTGTAGCGGCCGCTGCTGCTCAACAGGAGAAGCAGCAGCGGCCGGAAATAGGGGCTGGTGCCACGTGCGTCGCGACTTCGCGCCGTTCGCGGGAAACTTGGCAGGGAGAGGGAAACCAACAGAGGGAAGGATTGGGGAGAGAGAGAGAGAGAGGGAAACCAACAGAGGGAAGGATTGGGGAGAGAGAGAAAGAGGGAAACCAACAGAGGGAAGGATTGGGGAGAGAGAGAAAGAGGGAAAACAACAGAGGGAAGGATTGGGGAGAGAGAGAAAGAGGGAAAACAACAGAGGAAAGGATTGGGGAGAGAGAGAGAGAGGGAAAACAACAGAGGGAAGGATTGGGGAGAGAGAGAAAGAGGGAAAACAACAGAGGGAAGGATTGGGGAGAGAGAGAAAGAGGGAAAACAACAGAGGGAAGGATTGGGGAGAGAGAGGGAAAACAACAGAGGGAAGGATTGGGGAGAGAGAGAAAGAAAGAGGGAAAACAACAGAGGGAAGGATTGGGGAGAGAGAGAAAGAGGGAAAACAACAGAGGGAAGGATTGGGGAGAGAGAGGGAAAAACAGATGGAAGGATGGGGAGAGAGAGGGAAAAACAGATGGAAGGATTGGGGAGAGAGGGGAAAAAACAGATGGAAGGATTGGGGAGAGAGGGGAAAACAGATGGAAGGATGGGGAGAGAGAGAAAGAGGGAAAACAACAGAGGGAAGGATTGGGGAGAGAGAGGGGAAAACAGATGGAAGGATGGGGAGAGAGAGGGAAAAACAGATGGAAGGATTGGGGAGAGGGGAAAAACAGATGGAAGGATTGGGGAGAGAGAGGGAAAAACACAGATGGAAGGATTGGGGAGAGAGGGAAAAACGGATGGAAGGATGGGGAAAGAGAGAGGGAAAACAGATGGAAGGATGGGGAGAGAGAGGTGGAAAAACAGATGGAAGGATGGGGAGAGAGAGAGAGGGAAAAACAGATGGAAAGATTGGGGAGAGAGAGAGGGAAAACGGAAGGATAGGGAGAGAAAGAGGGAAGACGCTGGATGGAAGAATGCAGAAAGAAATAGGGGAGACACTGGAAGGATGGGGAGAGAAAGCAGAGCTGCTGGATGGAAAAGGGGAATAGAGAAAGACTGGAGAATAAGAGGAAGGGGCATGGGGAGAACAAGGGTGAGGAAAAGATGAAAAGCCACAGGTAGATGAAGGAAATTAAAGAATGGATAGTAAGAATGAATTAAATCTGGACAGAGAGAGAGCCTGAAAAATATTGAAGAAAGCAAAGAAAAAGGAGACAAAAAATGACAAATGGCACAGAAGAGTTAAGCGAAAACAAAGGAAAGGAGAATCACAGACTGGGACCAATATGGAAAGAAAAACAGTCACCAGACAACAAAGGTAGAAAAAAAATCATTTTATTTTGCACTGGGTATACTACTACTACTACTTAGCAAATCACGTTATTTTTTTCTCCTATAGTACTGTAATATTTTCAATGATGTCTGTTTATATGCGCCATGGCTGGTATAGGGGGTGTGGTTAATGTGGGTGTGGCTATCATAGGGGTGGAGCCATATGTGGTGACCCCGCCCATAATGAGTACCGGCACCTTTTTTCTACAAAAAAAGCACTGAGTAGTAGTAGTACTGCACTGGGGGGAGTAATGAGGAAGAGAGGTGCTGGACAGGAAGAAAGATTCATTGAGGAGAATAAAGAAGGGAGAGGTCACAGAGAGGGAAAGAGGTGCTGGACTTGGGAGAGAAGATGGATGGTGGACATGAAGAAAAAAGAAGTGCCAAATGTACAAGGAGACTTTGCCAAAACAGTTAAGAGAAGAAAAAGGAAAGCAGAAAACAGAGACTGGGACCAACACAATAAGAAAAATAAAATAGAATGACCAGATAACAAAGGTAGAAAAAAATAATTTTATTTTCTATTTATTGATTAGAATATGTCAGTTTTTGGAATGTGTGTCTGCCAGAACTAGTTTAGGCATGGCTGGGGCTCATGAGAAAAACCTTACTCATCGGCCTTCAATTTCCAGCACAATGGTGGTAAATCTCCAGCTTTGAGATGGGCCACCCTTGGAATCTCTGAACTCCTTTACCTTTGTTGGCAGGGATACTGAGCCCCGTCAGCCAAATAAATGGACTGCCACTGTTCTCGGCTGCTTGTTTCTGACTGTGAGCAGCATGTCAGGACTTCTCATGCAAGTATGTGCAAGAATCCCTGGCATGCTGCTTAGAGCCAGAAACAAACAACAGGGAGTGGCAGTAGTCTTCTATTTATTTGGCTGATGGGGCTCAGCATCCCTAACAGCAAAGGTATGTGTAGCGTCCCTGCACCGGGGCGGGGGGGGGGGTGAGGAATGTATTGCCCCCTAGTAACCACACCCCCCCCAAATTGCAGGGCTGGCTACACCTGGAGAGAGAGCTATTCCCTTCCCTGTGGAGATTGAGGATGAGCCCAGGACTGAGATGCTCGAGGTCCTGGATTATTCTTCTCCCCCTATAGAGGCTGTGACAGTTCCTCTGCATAAGGTACTGAAGGAAGTCCTTATGCGAAACTGGTCAGCCCCTCTGTCTGGCCCCGTGGTCCCAAAAAAAAGCTGAATCCCAGTATTGGATCCACGGTGAACCTGGATTGATGAGGTCCCAGTTACCCCACTACTACTACTACTACTACTACTACTACTATAGAAATGCTAAATAGTAGTAGTAGTAGTAGTAGTAGTAATTCCATGGTGGTGGACTCCGCCCTTAAGAGAGCCAGGAGTTCTAGAGACTATGCTTCGGCGCCCGCAGGCAGAGAGGCTAGAACTCTTGATTTTTTTGGGAGGAAGACGTATCAGGCTGCTATGCTCGCCGCCAAGATTCAGTCATACCAGCTCTTCACGAGCGTGCACTTGCAGGACTCGATGAGACAACTGTCGAGCTTGGTTGATGCACTCCCTATGGAGCTGGCTGAGCCTTTTTGCCAGGTGGTCAAGCAGCAGAAGGTGTGTCGAAAGTTCCTGGCCAGGGGTACATTTGACACTTTTGATGTAGCATCCAGGATCGCTGCTTAGGGTATAGTGATGTGCAGACTCTTATGGCTGCGTGTCTCTGACCTCGATCATTCTGTCCAGCAGCGAATTACAGATGCTCCTTGCCGGGGGACAACCTTTTTGGTGAAAAAGTAGAGGATCTTGTTGATCAGATCAAGAAGCATAATGATGCTATGGATTCTCTCTCCCACCGGGTGCCTTCTGCTACTGCCTCCTCATCTAGGAGGTACTTTAGGGGGAAGAGGAGTACTCCCTATTCCTATCCTAGGTGTAAGTACACTCCTGCTTCCCGGCAGCCTGCCCAGGCTCAGCCCCAGCACGCTCGTTCTCATCAACAGCGTGCGTCTAAGGCCCATACTGCTCCCCAGCAAAAGCAAGGGACGGGCTTTTGACTGGCTTCAGTTAAGCATAGCCTCAATAAAAGTGTCCATACCGGATGACTTGCTGGTCGGGGGGAGGTTGGTATTTTTTCACCAAAGGTGGCCTCTCATAACGTCTGACCGGTGGGTTCTTCAAATAGTCCGGTTAGGATATACCCTCAATCTGGAATCCAAACCTCCAAATTGCCCACCGGGAGCTTATTCTTACAGCTCCCAGCACAAACAGATACTTGCAGAGGAACTCTCTGCCCTTCAGTGTGGCCGACCAGTTTCACATAATGACTTCCTTTAGTACCTTATGCAGGGAAGAAGGGTTGGGATTCTATTTCAGGTACTTCCATGTGCAGAAAAAGACAGGGGGGATGTATCCCATCCTAGACCTAAGGGGCCTGAACAAATTTCTGGTTCAAGAAAAGTTCAGGGTGGTTTCCCTGGGCACCCTTCTTCCCATGATTCAGGAGAATGATTGGCTATGCTCTCTGGACTTAAAGAATGCTTACACACATATCTCGATACTTCCAGCTCACAGGAAGTATCTTCGGTTTTGGCTGGGAACTCAGCACTTTCAGTACCGTTTATTGCTTTTTGGCCTGGCGTCTGCGCCCAGAGTGTTTACAAAGTGTCTGGCTGTAGTAGCAGCGTCCCTAAGCAGACTGGGAGTGCATGTGTTCCATTATCTTGACGATTGGCTGGTGAAGAGCACGTTGGAGGCAGGCGCTCTACAGTCCATGCGAATGACTATTCAGGTGCTAGAGCTACTGGGTTTTGTGATCAATTACTCCAAGTCCCATCTTACCCCAGTACAGAAGTTGAAATTCATTGGGGCTCTGTTGAACACAAAGACAGCTCGAGCTTATCTTCCCGACGCAAGAGCAGACAACCTCCTGTCCCTGGTGTCCATGGTTCGAGCGTCTCAATAGATCACGACTCGGCAGATGTTGAGACCTCTGGGGCATATGGCCTTCACAGTTCATGTAACTCCCATGGCACATCTACATATGAGATCAGCTCAATTGACCCTAGCTTCCAAGTGGTATCAAGCTGTGGAGGATCTGGAGGATGTAATCCACCGACTTTCGGAATTCTCTTCAGTGGTGGACGATTCCATCAAATTTGTCTTTGGGGCGACAATTCCAAGTTCCTCAGCCACAAAAAGTGCTGACGACGGATGCATCTCTCCTGGGGTGGGGAGCTCATGTAGATGGACTTCACACTCAAAGAGCTTGGTCCTTTCAGGAAAAAGGTCTTCAGATCAACCTCCTGGAACTGTGAGCGATCTGGAACGCTCTAAAGGCTTTCAGAGATCGGCTGTCCAACCAAATCATTTTAATTCAGACAGACAATCAGGTTGCCATGTATTTATTTTTTTTATTTTTGTTAAATTTGTACCCCGCACTTTCCCACTCATGGCAAGCTCAATGCGGCTTACATATTGTATACAGGTACTTATTTATGTATTACACCAACAAGCAGGGGGGCACCGGATCTCGCCCTTTGTGTCAGGAAGCCGTCCAGATGTGGCTTTGGGCTCACCATCACGGCATGTTTCTCCAAGCCACTTATCTGGCAGGCATAAACAACAGTCTGGCCGACAGATTGAGCAGGATAATGCAACCTCACGAGTGGTCACTGAACGCATAATTAAACTCTGGAATTCGTTGCCGGAGAACGTGGTGAAGGCGGTTAGCTTAGCAGAGTTTATAAAGGGGTTAGACGGTTTCCTAAAGGACAAGTCCATAAACCACTACTAAATGGACTTGGGAAAATCCACAATTCCAGGAATAACATATATAGAATGTTTGTACGTTTGGGAAGCTTGCCAGGTGTCCTTGGCCTGGATTGGCCACGGTCGTGGACAGGATGCTGGGCTCGATGGACCCTTGGTCTTTTCCCAGTGTGGCATTACTTATGTACTTATGTGCATAGTCTGCAAGATCTTCCGACAGTGGGGCACCCCCTCGGTGGATCTTTTTGCCACTCAGATCAATCATAAGGTCCCTCAGTTCTGTTCCAGGCTTCAGGCGTACGACAGACTAGCATCGGATGCTTTTCTCCTGCATTGGGAGACAGGCCTTCTGTATGCGTATCCTCCCATACCTCTAGTAAGGAAGACTTTGCTGAAACTCAAGCAGGACTGCGGAACCATGATCCTGATTGCACCCTTCTGGCTGCGTCAGATTTGGTCCCCTGCTGGAGTTGTCCTCCGAGGAACTGTGGAGATTGGAATGTTTTCCAACCCTCATCACCCAGAACGAGGGGTCGCTTCTACATCTCAACCTCCAGTCTCTGGCTCTAATGGCCTGGATGTTGAGAGCTTAGAATTCGCCTCCTTGGGTTTTTCAGAGGGTGTCTTCCGAGTCTTGCTTGCTTCCAGAAAAGATTCCACAAAGAGGTGTTACTCTTTCAAATGGAGGAGGTTTGCCGTCTAGTGTGACAGCAAGGCCCTAGATTCTCTTTCGTGTCCTACACAGACCCTGCTTGAATACCTTCTACACTTATCAGAGTCTGGCCTCAAAACCAACTCAGTAAGGGTTCATCTTAGTGCGATTAGTTCTTATCATCGCCGTGTAGAGGGTAAGCCTATCTCTGGACATCCTTTGGTTGTTTGCTTCATGAGAGGTTTGCTTTTGTCAAAGCCCCCTTTCAAACCTCCACCAGTGTCATGGGATCTCAACGTCGTTTTCACCCAGCTGATGAAAGCTCCTTTTGAGCCACTGAATACCTGCCATCTGAAGTACTTGACCTGGAAGGTCATTTTCTTGGTGGCCGTTACTTCAGCTTGTATGGTCAGTGAGCTTCAGGCCTTGGTAGTACATGCACCTTATATCAAATTTCATCACAACAGAGTAGTCTTCCGCACGCACCCTAAGTTCCTGCCGAAGGTGGTGTCGGAGTTCCATCTGAACCAGTCAATTGTCTTGCCAACATTTTTTCTCCATTCTCATACCCGCCCTGGCGAAAGAAGTTTGCATTCCTTGGACTACAAAAGAGCATTGGCCTTTTAAGTGGAGCGGACAAAGCCCTTTAGACAGTCCACCCAGTTGTTTGTTTGTTTCTTTCGATCCTTACAGGAGGGGAGTCGCCATCGTAAAACGCACAATCTCAAATTGGCTATTGCATTTCCTTCACTTATGCTCAAGCTGGGCTGACTCTGGAGGGCCATGTCACGGCTCATAATGTTAGAGCCATGGCTGCGTCAGTGGCTCACTTAAAGTCAGCCTCCATTGAAGAGATTTGCAAGGCTGCAATGTGGTCATCAGTCCACACATTCACATCTCACTACTGCCTTCAGCAGGATACCTGATGCAACAGTCGGTTTGGGCAGTCAGTGCTGTAGAATCTGTTCGGGGTTTAGAATCCCATTCCACCCCCTAGACCCATTTTTGTTCTGTTTCAGACTGCACTTTCAGTTAGTTGTTTATGGTTTCAGGTCAATCTAAGTTATGTCCTTGCCATTGTGAGGCCCAATTGACGAATGCTCATTGTTTTGAGTGAGCCTGGGGGCTAGGGATACCCCACATGTGAGAACAAGCAGCCTGCTTGTCCTCGGAGAAAGCGAAGATACCTGTAGCAGGTATTCTCCAAGGACAGCAGGCTGATTGTTCTCACAACCCCCCCCCCCCCCCACCTCCCCTTTGGATTTATTTGCTTCTCTTTATGCTTTTTGATTTAACTGAGGGAATGCGCTCACGCGACGGGCGGGAAATGAATCCATACATACGCGGTGCGTGCTGCATGCGCGCCAGAAGACTCTAGCAAAACTTTTTTTAAATATTTTGCTTGCAAAATGCTGTCCGATTCCTGGGCCGACACTGACGTCGACCCAAATGTGAGAACACTCAGCCTTCTGTCCTCGGAGAATACCTGCTACAGGTAAGTATCGTCGCTTTATCTTTCCTCTTGAATGGAACCCCTGCAGGTTATGGGGCAAGAGATTTATTTATTTATTTATATTTATATCCTGATAATCCAAGAAAATCTTTTCCCCTGCAGGGTCTCCTATATAACTTCTAAATAAAAAAAAAAAGGATCTACTCCTTTCAATTTTACCAGCAAAAAACCAGAGTTGCTTTCCTTTTTTTCTTATATTGCAGTAACGGAAAATGCTATGGGTGACATAAATATAGTCAATGAATCTTGCTTGACTTGGAAAAGACATCCAGAGAAAAAGGAAACATATTTGGTAAGTAAAATGCATGACAGATTTCAAAGAAGGTGATCTATCTGCTCTAGATAAGTACATTTGCTCAAAAAATACTAGAATCCTCTGACCTTTTTTGTTCTTTTTGATGTATAATAGTGAAATAATAAAGGGAACACAATAATAGTGGGTTATTTCAATTACTCCAATATTGACTGGGTAAATATAACATCAGGGCATGTTAAGGAGGTAAAATTCCTTGACGAAATCAAGGACTGCTTTATTGAGCTGCTGGTACAGGAGCCAACAAGAGGAGGAAAAATTCTACACCTAATCCTTAGTGAAGCGCATAATCTGGTGCAGGAGGTAATGGTGCTGGGGCCGCTTAATAACAGTGATCATAATATGATCAGATTTCATATCAATTTTGGAGTAAGTACACACAGGAAATCCAATACACTAGCATTTAACTTTCAAAAAGGAGACTATCCAGCTCATTTTCGAAAGTGATCGCCGGCAATCTTCCAACACAAATCGGGAGATCGCCGGCGATCTCCTGATCACGGCCAAATCGGTATTATTGAAAACTGATTTTGGCCGGCCCCAACTGCTTTTTCGTCGCGTCACCAGCCAATCTTCAAGGGGGCGTGTTGGTAGGGTAATGAAGGCGGGATGGGGGGGGCAGGGGCGTGGGTACGAGATGGCCGGCTTCGCCTTATAATGGAAAAAAAAGTGGCCGGTTTGAACGAGCATTTCGCCGGCTGGACTTGGTCCATTTATTTTTAGGACCAAGTCTCAAAAAAGTGCCCCAATTGACCAGATGACCACCGGAGGGAAGCGGGGATGACCTCCCCTTACTTCCCCAGTGGTCACCAACTCCCTCCCACCCAAAAAAATAAAATAAAACATTTTTTTGCCAGCCTGTATACCAGCCTGAAATGTCATACCCAGCTCCTTGACAGCAGTATGCAGGTCCCTGGAGCAGTATTTAGTGGGTGCAGTGCACTTCAGGCAGGTGGACCCAGGCCCATCCCCCCCCCTACCTGTTACAGTTGTGGTGATACCACGCAAAGAGAATCGGCTTCCCGCTTGCAGAATCAGATCAGCTGCTGCAGCAGTCTGCAGCAACGCGCTGACCCAGAGACGGGCTGAAGAGTCTTCAGTGAAGACACAGAACTTCGGCTGGCGGGGATTGGATACCCCCGCCAGCACAGATACTGGACGGCGATGGCGATGGCGACGACGACGGGGGAGGGTTGGTGACGCCGGGGGAGGGGTCAAAGATGGCATCGGCTGGGGGGGGGGTCAAAAATGGCGGCGGAGGGGGGGAATGTGCCCCTTCACCTTGAACTCTGGTCCCCCTTCCTGCCAAAGTCTGGCTACACCCCTGAATCCATGTATTAAAAAAGGAGGAAGGAAGGTGAAATGACAGCCGGCATGGTTAAAAAGTAAGTTGAAGGAAGCTATTAGAGCTAAAAGAAAATCCTTCAGAAAGTGGAAGAGGAATCCGACTGAAAATAATAAGAAACAGCATAAGGAATGGCAAGTCAAATGCAAAGCGCTGATAAGGAAGGCAAAGAGAGACTTTGAAAAAAAAGATTGCGCTGGAGGCAAAAACACATGGACCCTGTTTAATAAGCTGCGCTGTAGGCATGCTAATGTTCTCAGTGTGCACTAAAAATTCACGCATATTAATGCTAGAGACACCCATATGTGTCTCTAGCATTAGCGCATGCTAAAAATGCTAGCACATCTTAGTAAGCAGAGCCTATAGTAAAAACGTCTGAAGGTATATTAGAAGCAAGAAGCCGGCAAAAGAATCAGTTGGATCGGTAGATGACCGAGGGATAATAGGGGCACTCAGGGAAGAGTAAGCCATAGTGGAGAGATTAAATGATTTCTTTGCTTCAGTCTTCACTGAGGAAGATTTGGGAGAGATACCGGTGCCAGAAATGGTGTTCAAAGCTGACGATTCAGAGAAACTGAATCTGTAAACCTGGAAGATGTAATGGGGCAATTTGACAAACTGAAGAGTAGCAAATTGCCTGCACCGAATGGTATTCATCCCAGAGTACTGATAGAATTGAAAAATGAACTTGCAGAACTAATGTTAGTAATATGGAATTATCTTTAAAATCAAGCGTGGTACCAGAACATTGGAGGGTGGCAGTGGCGTACCAAGGGGTGGGGGCGGTCTGCCCCGGGTGCACGCCGCTGGGGGGTGCCGTGGCGCGCGCCTGTGGGCTCCGACTTCGCTAACTTCGCTCGTTTGCTGCAGCTCCCTCTGCCCTGGAACAGGTTACTTCCTGTTCCGGGGCAGAGGGAGCTGCAGCGAACAAGCGAAGTTATCGAAGTCGGAGCCCACAGGCGCGCACTGCGGCACCCCTCCAGCGGTGTGCACCCGGGGGGGTGTCATTTCGCCGGGGGGGGGGGGGGGAAGGTGTCATTTCGCAGGCAGGGGGGGTGCGCTGCACCCAGGGGGGGGCGTATCGGCGATCCGCCCCGGGTGCCATCCAGGCTGGGAACGCCACTGGAGGATGGCCAATGTAACACCAATCTTTAAAAAAGGTTCAAAGGTGATCTGGGAAATTATAGACCAATGAGCCTGACATCGGTGCCGGGAAAAATGGTAGAGAGACTATTATAAAGAACAAAATTACAGACCATATACAAAAGCATGAATTAATGAGACAAAGCCAACATGGATTTAGTGAAAGGAAATCTTGCCTCACTAATCTATTACATTTTTTTTGAAGGGGTGAACAAACGTGGATAAAAGTGAGCTGGTTGATATTGTGTATCTGGATTTTCAAAAGGCAATTGACAAAGTACTTCATGAAAGACTCCAGAGGAAATTGGAGAGTCACGGGATAGGGTCGTGTCCTATTGTGGATTAAGAACTGGTTAAAAGAGAGAAAACAGAGAGTAGGATTAAATGGTCAGTATTCTCAATGGAGAAGGGTAGATAGTGGGGTTCCCCAGTGGTCTGTGCTGGGACCGCTGCTTTTTAACATATTTATAAATGTTCTGGAGATTTATTTATTTGGTAGATTTATACCCCACATTGGATGGGAATAATTAGTGAGGTATTTAAATTTGCTGACGACACAAAGTTATTCAAAGTTGTTAAATCGCAAGAGGATTATGAAAAATTACAAGAGGACCTTACGAGACTGGGAGACTGGGCATCTAAATGGCAGATGACGTTTAATATGAACAAGTGCAAAGTGATGCATGTGGGAAAGAGGAACCTGAACTATACCTACATGATGCAAAGTTCCACATAGGGAGTCACCGACCAGGAAAGGGATCAAGATGTCATCGTTGACGATACGTTGAAACCCTCTGCTCAGTGTTCAGTGATGGCTAAGAAAGCAAATAGAATGTTAAGTATTATTAGGAAAGGATTGTAAAACAAAAATAAGGATGTTATAATGCTTTTGTATCGCTTCATGGTGTGACTGCACCTTGAATACTGTTTGCAGTTCTGGTCACCACATCTTAAAAAAGATATGGAATTAGAAAAGGTACAGAAAAGGGCGACAAAAATGATAATGGGGATGGGACGACTTCCCTATGAGGAATGGCTAAAGTGGCTAGTGCTCTTCAGCTTAGAGAAAAGATGGCTGAGGGGAGAAGTGATAGATGTTTATAAAATAATGAGTGGAGTGGAACGGGTAGATGTGAATCCCTTGTTTACTCTTTCCAAAAATACTAAGACTAGGGGGCACACAATAAAGCTATAAAGTAGTAAATTTAAAGCATATCGGAGAACATATTTCTTCACTCAGTGTGTAATTAATCTGTGGAATTCGTAGAATGTGATAAAAACAGTTAGCTTAGCGGGGTTTAAAAAAGGTTTGGATAATTTTCTAAAAGAAAAGTCCATAAGCCATTATTGGACCTTGAAAGAACCTTGAAATCTATGTAAGACCACCTAAACTTCCGGAAAACACTAAAAACCAACCTGTTTAAGGCATACCCTACCGATCCAACATAAATGCCTGATCTCTGCAACACAACAAAACTAAAGAACGTAATGGACATAACGCAAATCTTCCATTAGATGATGCCCTAATGTGGTTGTGCCACATGAACTTTATCTTACCACAACATCACATTGTATTTGTTCACACCGGAGTCTGCAAACGCCTCTCCGGTACTATGTAAGCCACACTGAGCCTACAAATAGGTGGGAAAAAGTGGGATACAAATGTAACAAATAAATACAATAAATTAATTAATTAATTTGTTATGATAGACTTGGGGAAAATCCACTGCTTATTTCTAGGATAAGTAGCATAGAATGTATTGTACTGTTTTGGGATCTTGCCAGATACTTGTAACCTGGTTTGGCCACTGTAGGAAACAGGATGCTGGGGAATATATCAATGATTGTATAGCACTTTTTCACCAAAAGATTCAATCAAGAATATATTGTTGCAGGGCAAAGATTCAAAAACTTATCTTGACAAAGTAATCATCTTCTGAAATATCACCATCAGGCTCATTTTTGAAAGAGAAGGACGTCCATTTTTCGACATAAATGGGAACATGGACGTCCATCTCCCAGAGACGTCCAAATCGATATACTCAAAACCCGATTTTGGATGTCTCCAACTGCAGTCCGTCACAAGGACGCCCAAATTTCAAGGGGGCATGTCAGAGGCGTAGTGAAGGCGGGACTTGGACGTGCCTAACACTTGGACGTCTTTGAGCCATATTGGAAAAAAGCAAGGATGTCCATGACGAACACTTGGACGTTTTCACCCTTTGTACCCACATCTAGATGCCCCCCTTCACCCGTAAGAACTATGGTAGTGGTATACAGTTGTGGGTAGTGGGTTTTGAGGGGCTCAGCAACAAGGTAAGGGAGCTGGGAGCATTTTATGAAGTCCACTGCAGTTCCCCTTAGGGTGCCCGGTTGGTGTCCTGGCATGTCAGGGGGACCAGTGCACTAGAAATGCTGGCTCCTCCCATGTCCAAATGGCTTCCATTTGGACGTTTTTGACTTGTACGTCTTTGGTTTTGAAAATCGCTGAAAGTCAAAGATGTCCAAATCAAAGGACTTCCAAATCTAGGGACATCCAAATTTAAGGACGTCCTTGGATTTAGACATCTCTGACGGTATTTTCGTAACAAAAGATGGATGTCCATCTTGTTTCAAAAATACGATTTTCCCCCGATCCCGGATTTGGACATTTTACAAAGATGTCCAAATCGCAACTTGGACATTTCTTTCGAAAATGCCCCTCCATGTATGCTATTGAAGCAAAATATGCAGTATTAATTGAAAGCAGTGTGTCTTATTCTCTTTATACTCTTCAGTGCGCACAAAAATTTTATTCAATTTTTGTCAAGGTTGAAAAGAATGCTTAGGAAAATTTGCAAGGAATATCTGATTTGAAAGGCACTCTCTTGAGACCATAACATAAGATGTGCCAAGTGGCGTCAGGCTAATGGCCTATTGAGCACAGTATCTTGTGGCTGGTCTGGGCCACTTGGAAATAGCTGTTCAGTCCTAAAAACGAAAGCACATTTAGGACTAGATTCGGTAAATGATGCCCAAATTTGGGTGCCTAAAAATGCGCACTGAGCACTATTCTGTAAATGGTGCTCCACGTTGGGTGCCATTTTAGCTTGTAGGACCAGTATCCATGCCCAACTTTTGATTTGAGGATTTACACTATATCTGAAACCTGGTGTAAATCCTCGCACATAAATTAGGCGTGGGTCCCCCGAATTCTGTAATATTTTATGCATTTTTAGTGAATGCCCTGATCTGGCCATGCCCCTCCCATGGTTACACTTCTTTTCAGTTGCGTACTAAAAGATTTACATGCACATCTTTATAGGATAGCACTGTAGATGAGCATATATATCCAAATTGTTGCCAATTAACGCCAATAATTGATAGTGCCCAATTATTGTTGCTAATTGGCTTGTTACTCAATTAAATTGCACACACAAATTGGTTGCCCAAATTTGCACGCACAATTTTGAGTGCCATATATTGAATCCGGGGGTTAGTGCCGCTCACTCTCAGAAGCAGTAGGTGGAAACCTAGGACTAGCCCTAGTACTGCTAGAAAGAGTAAATAACTGTTCCCCACTTGTTCTACACCACTGATGATTTTATAAGCAGTCATCCCTAATCCATTCTTCAAAGAGAAGCTGTTCCATCCATTTATTGATTGATTGATTGATTGATTGGGATTTATTAACTGACTTTATGAAGAGATTTACCCAAGGTGGTGTACAGCAGGTACAGTTTAACATAAAGCTTACAATTTTGTTAATAGCATAGCAATAGTAAAATAACCAACAATAAACATAAATACAATAAATGAATGAAGTAAACTTGAAAATAGCACATTGAAATTTAATAATAGAACTACCGTGAAACAGAATCAAAAATACACATTTAACATCACTGGAATTCAAATGTCAGAGATATGATACAATGTTAGCATAATACTACTGATACACCTAATAAGCATACATTAATTAGAACATTCGACTAACAGAGATATGATGCTAATGATTTTCTACAATACATCTTATCATGTTGCTGAGGTTCCCTATTTGTCAATCTTCTCTGTAGCTTTGATACTTCCAGTGGCATTCCGACCCTAGCTGACACCCGGGGCGGATCGCCGATGCACCCCCCCCGGGTGCAGCACGACCCCCCCCCCCCGGCGGAATGACACCTCTTCCCCCCCCCCGGCGAAATGACACCCCCCCCCCAGGTGCTCAGAGGGAGCAGTGAACACATGCGAATTGCGAAATCAGACTGAAACAGGGCAACAGGCGCGCGCCGCGGCACCCCACCAGCGGCGTGCGCCCAGGGCGGACCGCCCCCACTGCCACCCCCTTGGTACGCCACTGGATGCTTCTTCATGTATTATATAAAACTAGTAAAAAAGGCCCGTTTCTGACACAAATGAAATGGGCGCTAGCAAGGTTTTCCTTTGCTCCCCTGCAGCCACCCATGTCCAGCGACCCTCCTCTCCCCCTGCAGCCACCCATGTCCAGCGAACCTCCTCTCTCCCCTGCCCCCCTCCTGCCACCCATGTCCAGCGACTCTCCTCTCTCCTCTGCCCCCCTGCAGCCACCCATGTCCAGCGACCCTCCTCTCTCCCCTGCCTCCCTTGCAGCCACCCATGTCCAGCGACCCTCCTCTCTCCCCTTCCCCCCCTCTAGCCACCCATGTCCAGCGACCCTCCTCTCTCCTACCCCCCCTCCAGCCACCCATGTCCAGCGACCCTCCTCTGGACATGGATCAGCTGTGAGGCATGTTTTTCTTTCCAAGGGGTTCTGAAGTTGACATCATAATGGCTATGGTGATGTCAGCCTGATCTACGGAGCCTAGCAGACCAACTCGGAATGAGCCACGGTCCCAGGCAGGAAGTCAAAACGTTGGAGGTGAGAATTATATACGTAGGATCTGTTTATTCATTTTTTTTGAGATGCAGCAACCAAAACTGCACATAATATTCTAGATGCTATTGCACACAATGAATGGATACAGAGACATTATAATAGCCCCTATTTTGTTCTCTATTCCTTTCCAAATAATTCTTAGTATACTATCAGATTTTTTTAGCAGCTGTTACACACTGAACTGGGGACCACAAAGTATTATCCACAATGACTGCAAGAGCTGTTTGCTGAGTGGTAATACCTAATATGGAGCCAAGCATTATCTACTTTTAATTTGCATGTTTGTTTTCCTATTGTGCATCAACTTTGCACTTGTCTACATTAAATTTTATCTGCCATTTATATGACCAGTTCCCCAGAGTCACAAGGTCTTCCTGTAATTCATCATAGCTTGAATTATGACCCTTTGTATTATTTTGTCTCATTTGAAAATTTAAATCACCACCTGTTGGCTGCTTTTTCCAAGTTTATTACACATTTGATATATTGCCCACTGGCACGTGCCATCTAAGCGGTTTAAAATAAACAATTATAAAAGTATTAAAACAACTACAATTTAAAACAGGAATCAGGCTAATATTGTAGTGTTTCCAGGTTATTATTTTTGTTTAAATTTGTAAAAGTCTTTTATTAAGTTCAGAGATGAGACGAAATCTAGAACGATAGCAAAATGCAAACAGTACAACTTACACAGCACCATTACATGTAAGATTAGACAAACGGGCTAAGTACAACCACCGTTATCTCCGAGACAAGGAGTATTGGACTGTAATTTCCATTGTATAAAAGCATTTCAGAATTAAAGAAGCAACTTAATATAACCCCTCCGTTTCCTGTTTATAAACAGCATTGGTCTTAATACAGATCCTTGGGGCAGTCCACTCTCCACTTCTCTGCAATAGAAAAACTGATCATTGAATCTTACGTTTCCTATCTTTTAGCCAGTTTCCAATCCACAGTACAACACTTCTGTGGCTTTTTAATATTTTAAGGAATATCTATGTGTATCGGCAATGAAAACTAATGTTTGCTAAGTTTATTCATAAACTGGCACAGGATATTCTCACAGCCAAGACATGATCAGTATCTGTAGCAGTAATAAATGACTCATCTTTTGTAAGGGGCTGTTGGGAAAGCAGTGCATAGCTACCATACTAATACTGGATGATGGTGGACAGCTGTGAGCATGCTGGCAAGCATTCCTGCTCATTTTACTGTAACTGCTTGCTACTTCTCAGCATTTTCTCTGTTCAGTCATATAAATAGTTTGAAAGTGACTGGGTAAATTCCTATGTAGAAGCAAAGGGAAAATGACCTTACAGGAACACCTCGTAAAACAGCAGCCATGGAATCACTGTTGCTGCTATAGAACCTGACTTGTCTTCAGCCAGCCTATCTCTATAATTTAATGGTTGTTGGAGGATTAATTTAATTGAGCAATAGAAATCAGTAACACAAATACATCCATAATGAACACATTCTATTTATGAAGGTAGTTACTAGTTGTTTTAAGGGAATAACACACACACAATACAGTATTTACCTCTTGACATATATTAAACTTTAAAATTGTGTGTTATTTATCTCAATACACTTTATTTCAACTTAATGTGGGCTACATAATAATGAGATGGAATGCATGCAAAACACCTCATTGTTATGCAAATCAAATGATACACATTGAATTGAACTTCATAGGCTGTCTTATCCATGGAAGAAAAATACTAGCTTCGAGCTGGCATTATTTTTACTGTCCAGGAGGTGGAGGTGTTTTTGGGGAAGGGGGAGAGGGGAAGAGGTCTGTGCATAATATTGATACTACATCAGTCCCTTTAACAAGGCTCCTCAGGACCAGAAAAATGCAGCTTACAAGGTTAATCACAAGTTGTATTATTTCATATACCACAGGAGTTACAAATCATGTACTGAGTTACCACTGATTAGTGACCCCTGCGATAAACTACGTTATAGTTAAAATGTGATATTTTACCACAGCTTAGTACCATGCTCCCTTATAACACTCATTAAATTACCATCATTGCTTGGACAATATCACCTTAGTCGCATTTGCAAGAAGATAACAGTGTAAGAATAAAAAACAATTCAAAACATAAACTAAAAAATTGATATGGAAATTTTCTAAATGTAATCAAATCAAAGTAAAAATATTTTCATAAATGTAAATATCAGAATTACATACAAGTGTATAAAACAATAACAAAATACAAATAACTCTGAATCTCGATAAAAAAAGCTCTAAATAAACAAAATGTTGCAGAAATCAAAATATCATTGAAAGTCTGAGAGACAAGACAGTTTTCTGCTCAACCAAATTACAGAATGAAACTGACCTAATAATAATAGCTTAGCAAATGCAACTAGTGGTACAGATATACACATACCTCATGTAGCTCAGAGGTCTCTATTAGCCAGATTGAGAATTATAAAGGCTCCATCTATATTGGGCATTTGCATTCTTGGCACCATCGTTGTGAAATGCTTTGTCCCAGCACGTAAGATTGGTGAGTGTTTTTGTGACTTTCTGTACGTATGTGAAGGCATAGCTGTTCATTTGGTCCTGTAATTGAGGTTGAAGGAAGAGAAGGTCATGGGGGTCATTTTTAAATGTAATTGTGCATATTTTATTTCTGTTTTTATATGTTGTTTTGGACTGATTGTTGTAGCATCTGCTAATGCTAAGTCTAAGTCAATTAAATGAAACTATAAATACCAAAGGGTCTTTTCACAAAGGTGCGCTAACAGATTTAGCACGCATTAATGAATTAGTGTGCATTAAGTGGGCTGTGCCATCACTTAGCTCATGCTAATTGTTAGCGTGCAGTAAATCTGTTAGTGCACCTTAGTAAACAGATCCCCAAATGTCCTTTCATCCTTGGTTAAGGTAGAAATATTATCTATTACAAACTATTAGATGCAGCTTGGTTAATCTGCCCATAGCAGTGTTTCCCAAACTTCCTTGGGTCACGGCACACCTAGGCTAAACATCTCCTCTCGACTCTGCGCCCCACTGCCCCCAACAACTTTGAGTCCTACCTTTGCTGGTGGGGATGCCCAAGTCCCGCTAGCTGAAGAGGTCCACTGTCTGAGGCCCAGGCTCCATGCTGCTTGTGCAGCAAGCACATTGGTGGCATGCTTCAGCCACCAATGCCTGCATTCCCAAGTGTGCCATCCTTCTCTTCCCCCTTTACATCCAACATCTGCCCTCCTCGCTCCCTTCCATCCAGCCTCAGCCCTCCCTCTCTTCCCAGCCTCTGCCCCCCCTCTCTCCACTTTCTCTCCAGCCTCTGCCCTCTTTCTTGCTTTCCTTTCCATCTATCCTAAGCCCCCCCCCCATTAACCCCATTCAACATTACCCCTCTCTCTCTCTCTCTTTTCTCCATTATCCAGACTTTCACCTTCTCTCTCTGTGTTTCTTCACCCTTATCCAGCCTTTCCCCTTCTCTCTCTCTGTGTCTTCTCCCCCATCCAGCATTACCCATTCTCTTTCTCTCCTCCCTCATCCTTCATTACTCTCCATCTCTTTCTGTCTCTGGCTTTGTTTCTCTGCTGTTCTCCCCAAGCCAGCATCACTTGTGGCTTTCTATCTGCCTCCTCCCTCACCTCCCCTCTCCTGCTCACCCTCTGCATATTTGCCTGATCGGCAGCAGGCCAGAACCGTTAGCTAATGTGAAGACCGTGGGACCAGTTTTCTGCGTGCGTCATCACTAGCTTTGTCGGTGACACCCCTCCGACGTGAAAATTTGCATTAGAGGAGGTGTGACTGTCAGAGCTAACAGCAGTGTGTGCAAGAAACTGGTCTTGCGGTCTTGACGTTGCTTAGTACTGAAGCCTGCTGCCGACCTCGGAGAACAATGTGCCTTTCAATGCTGGCATCAAGAGAGAGAGAATGAGAGGGGAAAGTCATAGTTGTGGGTGGCTCAGTGGGAAAATACGCTGCGGCACCCCTGAGAGTTTGCTGTGGTGCACCTGGGTGCTGCAATGCACAATTTGCGAACTGCTTGCCCACAGACATGCCAGATAAAATGACACATAAAATGACAATAAAAAAGGTATCATCTTATTTTCTTTTCCATGTTTTATTTTGTTTGATTTCTGTTGATAACCTTTAAGAGTGGACTAACACGGCTACCACACCTCTCAGTTTTGGCAGAAACTGAAACCGTAAATGAAAATGCCCCCTCCCTGAAATCAAAGTCATAATAAAATGCCCACCCACACCCAGCCAAAAAAGTTCACTCCCCTGGTGGTGGCGCCCCCTTTGATTACCCCCTCCTGACACTGATAGGCCCTCCCTAGGCTAACCGTAGGAAGCACTAGTAGTCTAGTTGGTCTCTTTAGAGACAGGAACAAACACCACTTGTTCCTGCCCCATGTGCTACTTCAGTGGAAATGTCTGCTGAGACTTCCCACGCAGCCTCATGAGTGCCACTGCAGGTCCCAGCAGCCATTTTGCAGTTGGAGCCAGAGTGTGCAAAAGTGAGTGTCCTGCCTGTGTTGTTTCCAACCACAAAATAACTGCCGGGACCTCCTGCAAGGCTGCCACAAGAAGTTTTGTTCCTGTCCCTAAAGAGGCCACTAGACCACCATGGCTTCCTAAGGTAGGTCCGGGGAGGGCCTACCGGTATCGGGCGGGGGGGGGGGGGGTTTAGGAGTAATTGTGATGGGGGGGCTGGGAGTCGGGGAGGGGGGGATCGGTTTCAGGATCCATGCCTAAATTTTGCATGGAAATGGGAGGGACATGGGTGGAACAGGGGCGTTCCTAGCATTTACACGTTTTGTTGTAGAATACCGGGGGTATGCACCCAATTTAGGTGCGTACATTTGCACCACGTTTCAATGGGTACCAGTGGCTGTGCCTAAAGTTAGGTGTGATCCCGGAGGCAAGCACTGTTCTGTAAACCGCACCTAACTTTAATCGCAGTTTATAGAATAGCGCTTTTTCAGCACTATATATAGAATTCACTTCTAAATATGGAACCACGGATGTCACAAGATGGATCATAGAGTGCAATGTGAAGCATAGGGTATTAATAAAACAAATAAAAAGGGGTTGGACGGATTCCTAAAGGACAAGTCCATAAACCGCTACTAAACGGACTTGGAAAAATCCAAAATTCCAGGAATAACATGTATAGAATGTTTGTACGTTTGGGAAGCTTGCCAGGTGCCCTTGGCCTGGATTGGCCGCTGTCGTGGACAGGATGCTGGGCTCGATGGACCCTTGGTCTTTTCCCAGTATGGCATTACTTATGTACTTAAACAAACAAACAAACAAAAAAAAAAGCAGTGTTTCGGATGGCATATATTAGGGTTAGAATTTTATAAGGACTCCTGGCCAACATAGGTAACCAGTGTTCCATAGCGTCCCACAGATCAATCCAGAGACTTGTGGGTTGTGTCCCTCTACCAGCAGGTGGAGATAGAGAGAACCTCCGAGGTTTGCGGACCTGTGCAGCCAAGTAAACCTCAGTATTCTCTCTATCTAGCAGTTGGAGGGACATCTGTTTGCAGCTCTGGTTTGATCTGGCTACTGGTGTCCTTTGGGCCTAGTTTAGCACAGTCAGAGGTTGAGTGGCTGTTTGTAGCTTCTGGTGTACATCTGGTGGTGCCAGGTCCCTCCCAGTCTCCCTCTACCTTTCTTCCATCACCCGGGGCTGTGGGCCTGAACGGGTGTTGCCTTTCTCTCCTGAGTAAAAAAAAAAAGGTAAACATCTCTTTAAGATGGAGGAGCTAGATGGGCTGCCGAATCTGTTTGAGGGGCAGACGTTTGTAGAGCATGTCAGTGCTTTCTGAGGTGGCTAAGCGCTGCTCCCAGTGTGGGGGCCGGAGAGCAGCATCGGGGGAGTGTGAGTCATGCCACCGTCAGCCCACAGCAGGTGTTCAGAACGATGGGGGTTCCCCTCAGGTGTCCAGTGAGTCAGAAGTGCAGGGGATAGTTTCAGCAGTTTCCTCAGGGCAGTTAGTGCAGCACGTGTCAGCAGGCGCCATTTTTTCCTCTCAGGCGCAACCAGCTCCGCACGTGGCGGTTGACAGACAGGAGGCACAGCGCGCTTCTGTGGCAAGGCTCTGATGGAGGAAAGCAATTTAGAGGGAGCAGGGGAGTCCCTTTCCCCGGATTTTGTTTTATTAATGCACAATGCCTTTCTTCTGAAGAAATCAGCAACTTCTCTTCAGGCAGCCCCGTCTCTTCCTCAGCAAGCTTCGGTTGCTGCAGCCTCTCAGTCTTTCCTGCCAAAACGTCCCCGGGTGGAGATTTTGGATCCTGAAGAGCTATCTGACACAGATGGCCCGGTTTTGTCTCCGGGCTGTCCCTCAGAATCATTGGATTTGGCAGATGAGGTCACCCTGCTTTCTGAGGAGGGGGATGACCCGACAGCTGCCCACCTTTTTCACAGGGAAGAGCTTTCCTCCCTGATTATTAGGGCTTTTGAGGTTTTGGCCATATCATCCCCTGAATCGTCAGGGGGAACAGGTCCAGTGCCCTCTATTATGTCTGGCACCAAATGCCCACCTCGTTCCTTTCATGTGCATGAGGCCATGAAAATCCTTATTTCGGCGCAGTAGGATACGCCGGACAGTGGGCTTAAGGTTGCTAGATCTATGTCGTGTCTTTACGCGCTGCCTGCTACTGACTTAGACTTGCTGAAGGTTCCTTCGGTAGATTAATTAATCACAGTGGTCACTAAGAAAACCACTCTCCCTGTGAAGGGTGGCACGGTGCTCAAGGACCCTCAGGATCGTAAGTTGGAGACTTGCTTGAAGCTGTCCTTTGAAGTAGCGGCCCTTTCCCTGCAAGCTTCAGTTTGTGGCTCCTATGCAGTGTGGGCATGCTTATCGTGGGTACAGAAAGCCTCCTCTCCAGAGGACCTCATGTTGTTTTGCCGGCCTTAGAGTCCAGTTTAGCCTTCCTTGCGGATCTTCTTTATGATCTTTTGAGGGCTTCAGCGAAGGAGGTTTCCCTAGCGGTCACTGCGCGTCGCTGGCTGTGGTTGCGACATTAGGCTGCAGACTTGGCCTCTAAGTCACGGCTGGCAAGGCTTCCTTTTAGGGGAAAGCTTTTGTTTGGGACAGACCTAGAACAGATTGTGAAGGACATCAGTGACTCTAAGGACCAGTGCCTCCCGGAGGACAGGTCCAAATTTGTGCGACTGGTGGGACCTAGACCTAAGTTTAGGGATACATGTTGTTACCGTCCAGGTTGCGAGGCCTCTTTTCAGAGAGCAAGGTCTTCTCAGAGACCTCAGCCCTTTCGAGGTGACAGGCGTGCCTTCCTTTCTGGTACCAGAAACCAGCCCGCAGCCAGGTCCACCCAATGATGGGGCCCTGGTCCATCTCCAGTCAGTTATTGGGGGCAGGCTGTCCCTATTCCTGGTGGAGTGGACCAGGGTAACATCCGACGGATGGGTCTTGGAGGTTATCAGAGATGGCTACAAGTTGGAATTGGCTTGTCCGATAGTAGATTCATTTCTGGATTCTCCTTGCAAATCTCCCGCCAAGGTGCGGGCAGTTCGTCACACCCTTCTCAACTTACAATGCCTGGAAGCTGTCCAGCCTGTACCCCCAGCAGAAAGAGGGTGTGGCCGATACTCCTTTTATGTTGTGGTGCCAAAAAAGGGTGGTTCTTGGCGACCTGTCCTAGATCTTAAGTGTGTCAACAGGTCCTTACGGGTTCGGCATTTCTGCATGGAAACCCTCCGCTCAGTGATCACAGCGGTACAGCCAGGGGAGTTTTAGACGTCTCTCGATCTCAAAGAGGCCTATTTACAAATTCCAATTTGACCTCCCCACAGGCGTTTTCTTCAGTTTGCAGTACTCGGTTGTCATTTTCAATTCAAAGCGATACCCTTTGGCCTAGCCACAGCACCTTGGACTTTTTCCAAGGACCTGGTCGTAGTGGTAGCCTATCTCAGAAAGGAAGGGATTCAAGTCCATCCTTATCTAGACGACTGCCTTGTGCGGGCGTCTTCTTTCGAGGAGAGTTGACGGGCAACTGACAGAGTGGTCGGGTTGCTTTAATCGCTTGGTTGTGTGATCAACTTCCCAAAGTGCAGCCTTATGCCCTCCCAGATGCTGGAATACATGGGAGTGTGCTTCAATACCCGAACAGGGATAGTTTCTCTTCCTTCAGCTCGAGCACAGCAGTTGCAGGGTCAGTTGCGAGCTCTGTTCCAAACTCTGAACCCACGGGTGTGGGACTATTTACAAGTTCTGGGTTCCATGGCCTCCACCTTGGACGTCATAAAGTGGGCCAGAGCTCACATGCGCCCTCTGCAGTGGCACCTTCTGAGCCGTTGGTCTTCTCTCTCAGAGGATTACGAGGTTCGGGTGCCATGTTCGACCTATCTGCACACAATCATGCACTGGTGGTTCAGTCAAAAGAATCTGGTGTCGGGCATTCCTCTGCAAACCCCGGAATGGAAGATCGTGAGCACGGATGCGTCGCTGTCTGGTTGGGGGCTCATTGCATCCAACAAACAGCTCAGGGCATTTGGACCTCGATGGAGGCGTCTTGGTCCATCAACCGCTTGGAGTTGCGGGCAATTCGTCGGCCCTTCAGGAGTTTCTATCTCTTCTCATTGGTTGCCCAGTTTGAGTTCTCTCAGACAATGTGACAGCGGTCGCCTATGTGAACCATCAGGGGGGCACCAGGAGTGCACTACTAGCGCGTGAGACGGCCCTGATCTGCTGTTGGGCAGAGACTCATCTCTCTCTCTTGACAGCGGCTCATATATCAGGGCCACAGAATGTGCAAGCGGACTTTCTCAGTCACCACCAGTTGGAGCCAGGGGAGTGGACGCTCTCCCCTCTGGCCTTCGAACAGATAGCTGCCCGTTGGGGGATGCCGTGATGGACTTAATGGCCACCGCATTCAATGCGAAGGTTCCCCGTTTCTTCAGCAGGGGAAGAGAGCTGGGCTCGGAAGGCATCGATGCTCTTCTACAACCTTAGCCCAGGGGCCTGCTCTATGCCTTTCCCCTGTGGCCTATGGTGGACAGGTTACTGACTCGTATTGCCAGTCATCCCGGTCGAGTGATCCTGGTGGCCTCGGATTGGCCCAGACGTCCCTAGTACGCGGATATGGTCAGGCTCCTGTTCGATCGTCTTCTCCGGCTCCAGGCGCAGGATGGTCTCTTGCTGCAGGGACCAGTCATGATGAAGGATCCCTCTCCCCTTTGGTCTTTCTGACCATCTCTTCATCCTTTTTGGAGGCAGTAAGAAGGGTCATATGGCTTCCAAGGCCACCATAGCCCGTTGGGTGCAGGAGGCTACTACTACTACTACTATTTAGCATTTCTATAGCGCTACAAGGCATACGCAGCGCTGCACAAACATAGAAGAAAGACAGTCCCTGCTCAAAGAGCTTACAATCTAATAGACAAAAAATAAATAAAGTAAGCAAATCAAATCAATTAATGTGAATGGGAATGGGAAGGAAGAGAGGAGGGTAGGTGGAGGCGAGTGGTTACAAGTGGTTACGAGTCAAAAGCAATGTTAAAGAGGTGGGCTTTCAGTCTAGATTTAAAGGTGGCCAAGGATGGGGCAAGACGTAGGGGCTCAGGAAGTTTATTCCAGGCGTAGGGTGCAGCGAGACAGAAGGCGCGAAGTCTGGAGTTGGCAGTAGTGGAGAAGGGAACAGATAAGAAGGATTTATCCATGGAGCGGAGTGCACGGGAAGGGGTGTAGGGAAGGACGAGTGTGGAGAGATACTGGGGAGCAGCAGAGTGAATACATTTATAGATTAGTAGAAGAAGTTTGAACAGGATGCGAAAACGGATAGGGAGCCAGTGAAGGGTCTTGAGGAGAGGGGTAGTATGAGTAAAGCGACCCTGGCGGAAGATGAGACGGGCAGCAGAGTTTTGAACCGACTGGAGAGGGGAGAGGTGACTAAGTGGGAGGCCAGCAAGAAGCAGATTGCAGTAGTCTAAACGAGAGGTGACAAGGGTGTGGATGAGGGTTTTGGTAGAGTGCTCGGAAAGAAAGGGGCGGATTTTACGGATGTTGTAAAGAAAGAAACGACAGGTCTTGGCGGTCTGCTGGATATGAGCAGAGAAGGAGAGAGAAGAGTCAAAGATGACCCCAAGGTTTCGAGCTGAGGAGGAGTGTTCATCCTTGCTTCACGGTTCTCATTTTGGATACTACCTCACAAATGCATTAATGCACAGCATAATAATTCAAGGCATAAAATAATATCATTTTTCAATCAATGAAAAACATTTCTGTTCAGTTTCAGGTCCAGGGAAGAAGGTGGTACCAGAAGGAATTTTTTCATGAAATGAATTTTAATTTTACCACTTGTGACATGGCTCCGGTGTTGTGTTTTGACTTTCATCCAGGAACTAACTACACAGTGAATGTTACAGGGTCCTTTCTAGTGCTGTCTACACAAATATTAATGACTACTCAGATCAGAGGTAAGACTTGGAATTTATTTCTCTCCTTTCCAAATCTTTACAGCCAACGTAGAGTGCGTTGCAATAGTCCAAGTGACTTAGTCCCATTGATTGTACCAGGTTGCGAAAGATAGCCCTTGGAAAGAAAGGTTTTACTTTTTTGAGTTTCCACATGGAGTGGAACATCTTCTTAGTTGTATTCTTCAATGAAGCTATCTCCTTACAACTGGCCACACAAAAAATATTCAAATTATGACAATCAACTCAGGAACAGCACCCACTCCTTCCACTGCTAGATACAGTACTTTGTTTAAAGTACATGGGTTTTTGTTTGTATGGTGACTCTACCGCAGTGCTTCTCAACCCAGTCCTTGGGGCACACCCAGCCAGTCGGGTTTTCGGGCTATCTACAATGAAGAGGCATGAGAGAAGTTTGTATACATGTATAAAAGGAGGCATTGTATGAAAATCTGTCATTCATCTTCATTTTGGATATCCCAAAAACCCAACTGTCTATGTATGCCCAGCACTGCTCTACCAGAAATGGAGACCCCACTAGTCCTGAGCATTTTTATTTTTCAAACAGGCCAGATATTTTGAAAAATAACACAAAACCCTGCAAAAAGGCACTCAAAACCTATATAGAAAACTTACCAAATCATATTAGCCCTAACCCACCTATGAAGACAGGCCCTAGGGCACCAAAATAACCTGCTACTGGGAAACTGGAATAAAATGGACCGTTACATAATCCTACACAGATATCACGTGTCAGCAGAATCCTTCACCTCAGTTGCAGATACAGAACATAACTCTCACCTGATACAAAATAGGGAACCACAAAAAACATGCAGACAAAGCTGAAATGGAGACAAAAAGTGAAAGCAGAGAGACCAGACTCTGCATGTCATGCATTACCAGAGAAATAGAAAGAAACACATGTCCTCCTGTACAGTGCAAAATAAAGTTGACATATAACACCGACATAATTCAATCACTAAACTGAAAAAATTTTTTTTTCCTACCTTTGTTGTCTAGTTATTTTATTATTCTAATCATCTTGTTCCCAATCTCTGGTTCTGCTTTCCTCTGTCTGTGCTGTTAACTCTGTTTCCAAGGTCTCCTTTCCGTTTCATTTGTTATTTTTTTCCTCACCTCCTTTTTTTCTACATGTCCTACCTTTTGTTTGTCTGGCACTGATCTTTCACATTCAGCTTTCTTCAATTTTTCTGCCTCCTTCTCAAATCTATCTATCTTTCCCTCTTCCCTTCATATGCAGCATTTCCCCTTTTCCCTTCACGTGTAGCACATCTCTCCTCTTCCCTTCATATGCAGCCTTTCATCCTCTCCCTTCCCTTTCATTTTACCCATGTGCATTTCCCCCTCTCCCTGCCCTCCTGTCCAAGTGCAGCATTTCCTCCTCTCCTTTCCCTGCCCTTCTACCCAAGTGCAGTATTCCACTCTCTCCCTTCCCTTCCCCCCTTCCCTTCATGAGCAGCATTCCCCCCTTTCCTCCTATTCATGTGCAGCATTTTCCCCTGTCCCTTCCGTTCCATCCATGTGCATTTACCCCTTCTCATTCCATTCCATCCCTTCCATGTGCATTTCCCTCCTTTCCTTTCTATTCATATGCAGACTTCCCCCCTCTTTATTTCATTCTGTACATGTGCAGCCTTTCCCCCTTCCTTCCCTTCCATCCCATCCCATCCATTTGCATTTCCCTTCTTTCCGTTCCATTCATATGTAGCCTTTCCCCCTCTCCCTTCCCTCCTATCCAAGTGCAGTCTTTCCTCCTGTCCCTTCCCATCATGTAGCACCTTTCCCTCTTTGCCCCCAATGCAGCACCTCTTTCCCTAAGGCATCAGGAATCCCCAGTCGCTGCTGCCTGTGCCTGCTCCGAGAATCATAATGGTGGTTGTGACCTCTCGCAGTAGACTCACGAGAGTTTGTGGCCACCATTTAGAACCACAGAGCTGGCACGGGAAGCAGCGATTGGGGATCACTGCTGCCAGACCAACTCCAAAGTCCCCTCCACAAATTGGGGAAAGCCCTGAGTCCCCGGAACTACTTGAACTATTTGGGTAGGTCTGGGGACTCAGGGCTGTCATGTGCGGCTTTCACTGGGGGTGCAAAGGGGGCTCAATGGGTGCGTTTGTACCTGTTTGCACCCCCCGTGGTGACGCCTATGGTCATCAGCTGTAGATAGGTGTAATTAGATGCAGTGCCTTTTATTATTATTATTATTATTTATTTATCATTTTACTTAATTACATTCACATTTATCACATAAATGTAAGGAAACACAGAAATTAATATAAAAAGGAAAACATTTTCTCTCAACAATATATATTTACATAATTGTCCATAATTGGAAGATCCAAGATCAGGAAAACAATCTTAAAGAAAATAAGAAAAACTCAAAATGGTTAATCTTCACATTTTCTGAGGGAGGAAGGTTAATCAGTTATTGCAGCCGGTACAGTGGTAACTGAAGGAAGTTGCTGCAGAGGATTCTTCATCTGTTTCCACAAACTCTTATAATTTCTTAGGTTCAAACAAATAAGTAATAAGGAAATAAAACACTTACAAGGGAATCATGCTAGGAAGGTCCCACCTAGGGCAATGATTCCTGGCTTAAAAGCCAAGACTTCACACCTCCCAGTCTGCGATTCCCTTTATGTGTCAGGAAATATATGCATCTTTGAACCCAAAAAACTATCAACCATGCATCGGAAATACAATTTCAAAACATTGTTCCTATCTAAATCAAAGATGAAAGTCACTAATAATATAACTCTATCTATAACTTCTGAATTTTCCAAAATGTCAGTTAAACGTACATCTCTTTTCTCTAATAAAGAAGATTTTAAAGGAAATATAATTTTAGTCACCAAATGGTGGCTATCAGAAGGTATTAGCAAAATATCAGAGAAATATTTCTTCAAGAATTCAGTAGCTGATATATAGGATATTATAGGTAAATTTATCATTCTCAAGTTATTTTCCCTTAATTGCTTCTCCAGAAATTCCAATTTTTACAAGAAAGATAACTATTCTTCATTACCAAATTATCTGATTTTCATAGAGAAGCCATTTCCGTAATCAAAGTCTCTATTTTTATATCTTGGACTTCCACTTTGTTAGATAAGTATTAATATAAATTCTTTAACTCACATAGTGAAAATTTTTAAACATCTGAAGAAGAGAGTTATTCACATTCTGCTGCAGTTCCTATAGTACGTCCATTATGACATTATTGGCTTCACCAAGCCCAATTTCTCCACAGAAACTGCTCCAGATATCTTCGGGGGGAAGAGCTCACTCTCCAATCCCCCAGTTGGTTTATTATCCGAGTCGATACTGCGCCAGGACCTCCTCGGGTCACATGAAATCCTAACCCACTTCGGGCGTTTCCATTATTGACCTCCATAGCGAAGCAATACTATTTCTGTGTCTTGGAGGGGTCGTGCCAACAGGGGGACTCAAAGTCACTCCCTCCACTGAGATTCGGCAATAAAGCCTTGCTGTTCCCCAAAGCAAGAACCTATATCCCCGACGTTATGACCCCGAATCTCTCCAAAATAGACTGAGAAGTGGTGGGAACCCCAGCCATGTTCGAGGAGGACAGCACCATGGCTTTGCCTTTTCTCTTCCACATTCTCTGGGGAGCGCGCCCTCTTCAGGCATTCTGGTGTAAAACAGGAACTCAACTAGCGTACGTCCTCCCTCAACGCCATCTTGGATCCTCCAGGTTGGGACACTCTTTGTCTGGTTTCTCCTCAGAGGCCTGTCTGATATGGGTAACCCTACAGCATAGCCCTCTGAGTCATTGAAACACAGAAGCCCCTCCACCACTTACAAGGTGGTGTCCCTTCGGAGGGGTAGATGCAGTGCCTTGATGGCACTTCATGATTGGTTCAGACTTTAGGGGTAGAGTGGCCTGACCTTATCATGGTCTCAGAATCTGCTGCTGTTGTGCAGGGCCAGAACACAGATGTGAAGAGTGCAATTATTCACCTCTCTTGGTATGTAAACTTAGTTGTTTACTTGCACAGATTTCTGGAACATTTCTGTCAATTCATTTAATATTTCCTCTGAATTGGAGCCTCTGAACTAGGCCTTAGAAGGAATATTAAATGAATTGACAGAAATGTTCCAGCCATCTCTTCAAGTAAACAACTAAGTTCATATACCAAGAGAGGCAAATAATAAGCTGCACCCCTATAACATCATCACTTTCTAAGTGCTCTTCTAAAAACACTAACTTTTGAAAAAAATCGCTGCTAAATAAGCTTGAAAAATATTTAAATAGATTGAAAACGCCATGCGTTCCAGAGGCCATCTTGGATGTGTTCCAATGATGCTGATGATGTCATTGGAATGCTGGGAGTACAGATACATACAATATAAATGATTGTCCTACTCAAAAGATTCTTAATGCCTCAAAAAAAAAAGCTGAGGGGCCCTTTTACAAAGTAGTGGTAGGGCTAATGCGCGGGTAGTGTGTGCCAAATCGGCACTACTGCCTGGGGTAGCGAGGGTACCCGGTTGTAATTCCGAAGTTGGTGTACGCTGGTTCCTGCAGTATTAAATAGTTTTTTATTTTCTATCTTGGGGGGCATTCCCGGCGGTGATCGGCAGTGTGCCCACACTGGTGCCCACTGCATGATTACCACTTGAGAAGCTGGCAGTAAGGACTTAGGCAGTAGATAGCCACACACTAGCTTCCCCCGCTGCTGGATCGCTGTTCAAAATGGCCGCCGATACTTACAAGGGTGGCCTCCAAGAGTCTCGTGAGTCCGCCATTGGAAGTCTCGGCGGCCATTTTGTAACCGCGATCCGGACCGGCAGCGGGGGAAGGTCAGCGCCAGCAGCAGGCAGGCAGGACCGGGGATCTTGCCTGGCTGCCCCGATTTCTGGTATATATCCACCGATGTTTACTCCCAACAGAAGCCAGAAAGGGTCCATGCTCATGAAATCCAAAATATTTAGTTAGGGGAGGGATCAAGGGTTAGAACACATTTTTGTGTTTGTTCCAAAAACTCCAGTAGTAGGAAACGCAGCACCAGTTCTCACCCATTCTGTGGCGGTATCAGATTACATCTAGCAATGAAGTGTAGTTTAACCTTTCAATTGGGGTGGCTGGAGGGGGGGGGGTCAGGTGAGAGAGCAGGGTCATTGGACATGGGTGGCTGGAGGGGGGGCAGGGGGAGAGTAGGGTCACAGGACATGGGTGGCTGCAGGGGGGGCAGGGGAGAGGAGGATCATTGTTTGATCTCTGGTCCTGCCTGCCCCAAACAATTCACAACACAACCTCGGTGGCTGGAGGGGGGGCAGGTGAGAGAGCAGGGTCGTTGAACATGGGTGGCTGCAGGGGGGAGGGGAGGGTCACTGGACATGGGTGGCTGCAGGGGGGGCAGGGGGAGAGGAGGGTCGCTGGACATGGATTGCTGAGGCGGGGCAGGGGAGAGGGAGGTGGGGAGGGGGTCCTGAGACCAGAGAGGTGGGGGTGGAAGGGGGTCCTCAGACCATAAAGGGGGGGTGGGGAGGGGGCCCTGCGAGAGGGGGTGGGGGCACACACTCATTCACTCTCTGTCTCTCACATACACTCTCTCTGACACTCTATCTCTCTGTCACACACACACAGTCTCACACACACAGACACTCTGTCTCTCACACTCTCTCTCACACAAACACACACACACTCTGTCTCTCTCTCTCATTCTCTCTCTGACACACACACTCCATCTCTCACACACACTCTCTCTTAAACATACACTCCGAGAAAAACCTTGCTAGCGCCCGTTTCATTTCTGACAGAAACGGGCCTTTTTTACTAGTATTATATAATGCACAATGTCCTCCCTACCAATCTGATCTACACTACTCACTGAACATCAGACCTGATGATATTCAGTCCACAGCAGTCAGTGTTTTTAAAGCTGCTGAGAGCTGCGTGCTGAATTAGACCTGGATATTCACTGCCAGGTTGTGTCTGGGCAGCGGTATTGACGATCCAGGTCTTCTGTGGAAGTTATGTAGTGCCAGCCGACATTCAATGCTGGTTCCTACATAACTAAATGACCAAAGATAGGACTCATTTTTCTGTGGCCGAGTTTTGTGTGTTCCAGCACTGAATATGGCTTATACCTGCTTATCTGCTGGCTCTGCCTCCACTTTCTCCATCTACCCCTGGACTGCCCTGGCATTAACCAGACAATGCTGCGGGGGGCCAAAATGGATTTTCAGCAGCACTGCCCAATTATATACTGCTGAATGTCCCTTCTCAGCCTGTCCATTGAGGTTTAAGTGGGCAGGAGAGGCTTAATGATTTTAAAGCTGCTGAGAGCTGTGTGCTGAATATCTACTCCATAGCAGTCTACAGATCCAGGGGCACTTTTACAAAGTGACAGTAAGCCCAACACGGATTTACCGCTTACTATCCCGGAACTACTGCCGGCTCTACTCACCCGCCAGCAGTAGTTCTGGCTCAAGCGGGCGCCATTTATGGTGTGTTGGGAAAAAATTTTTTTTTGTAGCACGGCGCTAACCCATTGGTAACCGAGCACTGCCGTGCGCTGCCCGGTTACTGCCAGGTAACCGCGAGATCCCTTACCGCCACCTCAGTGGGTGGCAGTAAGTGCTTCCCATTGCATAGAAAGTGGTAAGAGTCATCTTAACGTATGGACATTTTTTAGGGGCTTTTTACCCACTGCAGTAAAAAGGGCCCTGGCGCGTGGGAAAAATGGCCCCCGCTGCTACCACGGGGCCCTTTTTCCTACAGCTTAGTAAAGTCTTTGGAAGTTCTGTTCTCATTGTAATGCATACGTTTCCAAGCACAGGTGTTACTGGAGGTGGAGGTTGGACCGAGACAGGATGGAATTGGTATATATATATATATATATATACATACTGTGGGTCATCTACACCTGCCTCTAGAGCTTTACGTTTCCTTTATAATGAACGTTGTAAAGTATTTTTAAGTGGCTGAAATTTCACTTACCCCCAGATTCTAGATAGGTCACCCAAAGATGGGTACACAAGTCTAATCACAGATCTGCATGTAAACTAGTTAATGAAGTGTTAACAATCAGTAATTGGTGTTAATCGGCACTCATTTGGAGGTATACAAGGAACTGCCATACGCCCCATTCTATAACATGCACATCCAAATTTCATAGCATGCAACTCAAAAGAGGGTGTGGCTATGGGAGGGTCAGGGGCATTCCCAGAAATTAGGCCCAGTGTTATAGAATGCCTGAATTTGCATACCTAACTGCTATCAGCTGAGCATGAGAATTTACATCAGCTTCTGACAGGCATACGTGCTTGCATCCAAAGTTAGGTGCAGGGAGCACACCAATCTGCTATTCTGTAAAGTGTACTGTGTGCAGAGTGCCCTTTACTGAATACTGTCTTACCGCAAACCATGACTGTGCCTACTTTTGGATGCCATTTACTGAATCTGCTCTTACTGTACATGCATATTCAGAAGCTATGATGTTGAAAACTTACCCTGTAATGTTTTTGCTCAGCCGTTTATTGTGAAAACACCATAAACCTGAGTTATTTGTCTAGTATTTTCTCACTTGAGTAATTTCTTTTTAATTTCTTGTTTCCATGATTTTAGATCCTCCAGTTCCACAAGTAGAGTTTGTAACAGTGCAAGGTCCTTCACCAAGATTAAGCTTACGGAGAGCAGAAGCCAAAAATGGACCCATCAGGTCTGAGATGCTTGTTTGTATGTGCTCGGGATGGTTAAAACTGCCTCACTGTAGTTCATCTGCATGGCTTAATTGGTGAATGCTTTGAAATAAGGGATAGGGATAAGGGAGAGATGAGCTAAGAAGGGATATGAGAAAATATTACTTCTGGATGTTTAGGGAGGAAAAGAATATAGGACCAGGAAAACAAGAGAGAAAAGATAGCAAATAGAGGATGAAGGAGTGTAGGAGCAGTCTAGTGCAGTGATGGCGAACCTATGGCACGTGCGCCAGAGAGGGCACGCGCACCGTCGCCGCAGCCAGAATCGTACTGCCACCATGAACTGCTGGCGCGATCGTGCTAGCAGTTCAAAGTTGTGTCGGAGCGGAGGAGACATTACTCCTCGCTCCGACACTCACTCTCCTAGGCCGCAGCCTGCAGCCTAGGAGAGACCGGGAGCATCATTAAGTCCAGCACCGTCGCATAACGTCATGACGTTTTGTGGCCACTCGGGAACTGACAGAAAAGACATGAGGAGACCAGCAACGAGCAGCGGTAGAGCGGGAGTAGGAAAGTGAGTATGATTTTTTCATTTTTCTACCTATCAAGGGGGAAGCAACTTATGCTCAGGGAAGCTAAATATCATGGGTGAGGCCACTACACATTTTTTAACACACATTATTTTAAACCTGTGTAACCTGCATTTCTGGACTGCCCCCCCCCCCCTCCCCCAGAAGACCGAAGAAATTTTTTATTTCTCTGGCTGAGCGCTGCTTTGAACTATTAAAGCAGTTCAAAGCAGCGCTCAGTTCAAAGTGGAGTCAGAGCAAGCAATGCCCAGTTTGCACTGCGTATGTGCCAATACACAGTGCAAAAAGGTCCTCTAAAATGGTGCCACACTGTCTTCAATCTCAGTCAACTGTGAGGCCATAGTAGTTTATTATATGGCCGCAAAGTAGGCTGAGATGCAGTGTGCAGATTGGCTCCTCCCCCATAATCAGCATGCATGCAACAGCAAAAATCACATTAATTATTCGAAAGTATGCCAAATACTTTTAAAGTTCTGTTATTCAGGTTAAATTGCCCTGTTGGCACTTTGCGATAAGTAATTAGATTTTGGGTTGCTGTTTGGGCACTCGGTCTCTGAAAGGTTCGCCATCACTGGTCTAGTGGCTAGAGCATGAAGTGCAACCAGGGTTCAAATCCCACTTATACTGCTAGTGGCCTTTCTGAACTTGAACATGTAAGTGATTTCATTTCCACATGTAGCTGTTCCAATATACAAACCTACACATATAATTGCCACTAATAAGTAGCGGGGTCACAATTTTAACTTGGTTTTATTTTGGAGGTGGAAGTAAATTACATGGGATTAAGGAGAATGACTCCCTTAATGCCTTGTGTAAAGCTGTGTTGAAACAAACACTTAATTTTTTTTAAACCTATGCATACTTTTGAGCTGGTAATTACAAACCACTGTAATTAAGTGTTCTTCCATAAATCATCTAACCCTCCATTACCTCAGATGCAGACTTAAATTGTAAGTCCTCTATAGACAGGAAAATACTTACTATACCTGAAAGTAATTCACCTTGAACTACTACGTGAAAAGGTATAAGGTATGCTAAAAATAACAAAAAGAGAAATAAATAGCTCTGTGCACATTTTTCACAGGAGGGAACATAATTGGGCTAGATTCTATATATGGCACCTGAAAATTCCGTGCAGAAAAAAAATACACCTAGGTGTATTCTGTAAAGTACGCCTAAATTTTATAGAATAGGCTTAAATTTCCACGCAGTATTGTCATGTCTGTCAAGTATATAGAATAATGTTGAGCGCCTATCCACACAACCAAATGTAGTTGCAGCCATTTGGTGTAAATTCTGAAATCTAAATTAGGCGCAGGGTAGGTGTATTCTATAACAATGCGCATAGATTTTAGAAATGCCCATGCCCCGCCCATGGCTGGCCATGCCTCCTTTTCAACTATGTGACTTAGAATTAATTCACATCATGTTACAGAATATGCTTTAGCAAGTTGTGTGCGTAATTATGGACTATTGCCAATTAGTGCTGATAATTGCTTATTAACATCCAATTAACAGCGCTAATTAGCTAGTTAACCAATTAAGTTACGCGCTTTGTTATAGAATATGCTTCGATTTCCGCATGGAAATTAAGGCGCCATATATAGAATCCCAGGGATTGTATGTGTATATTTATTTATTTCACTTATAGCCCACCTAAAATCTAAGTGGGTTCCAATTTTAAAACATGCACAATAAATAATCATACATACAAAACAATGTATACATTTTATCCAAGAAGAAATCTCGACAGAGAAAATGTAACAGTAATCCAAAAGAAGGAAAAAAACTTGCAACTTAAAGTGCAGAAAAGAGGAAAAAAAAGAAACATTATTATTATCCTATCTTCAGTCCACTATAAGAAGGAGACAAGGCGCAACTGTAGGAACATAAGAACATAAGTGTTGCCATACTGGGACAGACCAAAGGTCCATCAAGCCCATTATTCTGTTTCCAACAGTAGCCAATCCAGGTCACAAGTACCTGGCAAGATCCAAGAACAGTAAAACAAGTCCACACCCTGCTAAGCTAACTGCTTTTACCACATTCTCTGGCAACTACTTCCAGAGTTAATTACTCATTGAATGAAGAAATATTTTCACCAATTTGTTTTAAATTTACTATTTATTAGCTTCATCGCCTTCCCCCCTAGTCCTAGTATTTTTGGAAAGAGTAAACAAGCGATTTACGTCTACCCATTCCACTCCACTTATTATTTTATAGACCTCTATCATAGCTCCCCTCAGCCATCCCTTCTCCAAGCTGAAGAGCCCTAGCCACTTTAGCCTTTCCTCATAGGGAAGTCATCCCATCCCCTTTATCATTTTCATTGTCCTTCTCTGTATCTTTTCTAATACCACTATATCTTTTTTGAGATGTGGTGACCAGAATTGCACACAGTATTTGAGGTGCAGTTGCACTATGGAGCGATACAAAGGTGTTATTCTCATTTTTGTTTTCCATTCCTTTCCTAATAATTCCTACCATTCTATTTGCCTTTTTAGCCACCGCTGCACACTGAGCACCAATATAGGGAAAAGAAGGGAACTAAATACAGTCTATAACCTATATCATGGAGTTGATGTAATTACTACTGTTGGCTGTGAAGGTGGAGGTACAATTGTCTTAGATTCCAAAAAAGAATGCCTCTTTTTAATTCAGTTTAAAGTAAGCGTTCTATGAATGCCCATAGGTAATTTTATTCACTGCGAGTCAGATAATGCACCTGCGTAATTTGCTTTTATTTATTCTTTTATAACTCACTTATCTATATTACATTAAAGTGGTTATTTAGAAGCTCAATTTCTGTTTTGGGCTTCTGAAAACCAGCATTTAGATGTCCATTTTGCATGGGCATCCAAATCCTAATTTTATAAAGCCAGGATATGGACATATAAATCTGCAGTATGTCCATATAGCAAGAGGGCATGATTTGGACGGGACTAGGAAGAGGCTAAAAGATGGGTGCCTCATTCCAATTGCAGAAGGGGAATGGATGTCCGTGTCAAAAAAGATGGATGTCTGTTTTTAGAACTGGTACTTGGCATGTCCAGGTTACAGAAAGGTACTCCAATTGAGCAGTTCTCCACTGGAGGGAGTAAGGAAAGTCACAGTAGATATTTTTCTGTCCCTGGAGAGCTCACAATTTAATAAAGGGGAAAAATGAAAAGATAAGTAGCAACAGTGGGATTTGAACCTGCAGCCACTGGTTCTCTGCTTTTTGTTCTAACCATTAAGCCACTCCTTCATATAGAGAGCTCTATGGCCACTTTATAATATGGATGGTCCTATGCTGCCACAAAGATGTCCACGTACCTTGTTTTGTCCTATGTTTAGGTTTGTAAAATGGATGTAGGTGCTGGATGTAGAAGTACTTGACATCCTTTTCTCATGTATTTTAGAACAGGTTGTATGTCAACAGATTCTGTTCAAAAATGCATGAGAAATGGGCGTTCATTTCTGACATTCAGACTTGAATGTGTATTTTCTAAGTTGGACGTCCTTTCTAGAGTTCCGCTCCACTTATACTATACTATACAAATTATACTTCAGTGAGTGTAGTGATGTATAGTATACAGAGCAAAATGAGTATCAAACTCAGAAGAAGACTGAACAATGGCTTGATCCTGTCGGGGACTCCCACCACTTCTGCACCTTAGATAGGTCTCACTGGAAGTGAGGAGAGTAAATCCTTCCCAATGGCTGCCTTTGAACTATTTTATTTTCAAAACCATGGGGTCCCAATGTTAGTGTTTGAAGCTCTTCACAGTTATGTTGTAAACTGGTTTGATATATACAATGAATAGTGGCATATCAAATAAATAAATATAGGAATAATATTTTTACATTATGCCTCATTCATTAGTCCCTAATCGGTATGATTTCCTCAAGCAGATTTATGAATATAATTTTTAAAATGTGGAAAAAGGTTGCGACACAGTTGGCTTTGGTCTTGATGATCTTCCATTTTCATTCCAGCTCTTACCAGGTTCTTGTGCTGCCCTGGGATTCACAGAGTGTCTTTATGTGTGATTCCCTGACAGACAAGTCCTTCTTCAGCAATGTTCCCAATTTTGTTGGATATTTGGCAGCAGAATTCCAGCCTGAAGATGTGACTGATGACATGGAGTTCTCTCTTGGCGACAGACAGTACTACGGGGCATTTTACAATGCTCCCTTGAGACAAGGAAAAGATTACAGTGTGATACTGAGAATTGTAAGCGAGTGGGACAAGGTAAAGTGGCTACTTTTTCTGAAGTTTTTTTTGCAAAAAAGGGGGATTCCCATACCCCCAGTAAGTCCCTTCTTCCTGCTGCGGGAAACCGAGAGCTTGTTGATTTTATTGACCACTCTGCTGCTGGAGCACAAAATAGCAGCTCCCAGAAAGAAAGGAGAGAGTCTTTCATCAGTGTAGGGGGTGGTCAGGATCAAAAGCATAAGAGAACGTTACTTCCATATGGGAGGTGTATATACTGAAGTCATCAGAGGAATGTGCTGGTGGAGGGAAGGGGACATAAGGGGAGGGGATAAGCAGCATAAAATGTTTTGTACTTTTTTGGGATCTTGCCAGGTATTTGTGACCTGGATTGGCCAATGTTGGAAACAGGATGTTCAGGTTGATGGACCTTTGGTGTGTCCCAGTATGGCAATACTTAAGAGGGGGTGGGAGGGATGAGGAGAAATGTGAAAGTATGCCAAGTGGCAATGAGTTAATTGGGCTTTTGATGTTGAGGGCCTATGTGAATTCTCATACAGGGACCCTTTGAATAAGTTTTTGATTAAGGCAATGCTTTTGTTTGGTATCATATAAATCTGTGGCTTTTCCAACTAGATGACTTGTGTCTGTAGCACTTACTTTTTATGTGTATATAACCTTTGACAATTTTATGGTTCATGTGCCAAAAAAGCATTATCAAATTACCCCCTTATGGGTACTTTGAGCATGTAGATAAGTTTGTTACTTGATTAAATAGGCACTAACCGTGGTTTATACATGCATAAAAATAGATGCTCAGAAAACATGTTTTTGTAAAGTATAATCTATAAGGTATTCGTGGGGGGCTGAGAATAGGTGGCGTTGGGGTGGGATCAGCAACTAGGCACACATTTTATAAAATACGCACACATGCACTGTTCCTTACTGATACAAAATGTACAAAATTACACCTGCATTGGCCTACCTGCATTTCTGTGTGGCAACGTTTAGGGAGAAAAATTTGTAAAGGCACATATGTGCCTATGAATCCAATTTTGCATAGATCATCTAGGTAGGAAAAGCGATGGCCAAGTCTGGACATTCACAATTTGCAGAGTATTTACAACAGGTTTGCTGCATGGTGAGTCTCTTGTAAAGTCCCTATAAGATTTCTAGAAATACATGCTAATAGGCAGCCAACTGACAAAGAAAAACATTCAAAAAAAGAACAGCATCACGTAGTGGTACATACACTTTTGCAACCTATGGGGACAATTCTGTAACTGGGTACCTCCATTTAGGTGTCCCAAAGACATGCAGTAGGAACCTGTTCTGTAATGGGTGATTTCGGAATTACACCAGCCATAGTACTGGCATAAGTGCGGGAGTGTGTGGAGTGGAGGACTATCCTAGTGGTTAGAGCGCCGAGCTGACAGTGAGGGAAGCCTGGTTCAAAGTCCATTGCTGCTTCTTGTGATCTTGGGCAGTTCACTACTACTACTACTATTTAGCATTTCTATAGCGCTACAAGGCGTACGCAGTGCTGCACAAACATAGAAGAAAGACAGTCCCTGCTCAAAGAGCTTACAATCTTCACTTAACCCTCCTTTGCCTCAGGTGCAAACTTAGATTGTGGGCCCTCCAGGGACGAGGAAAATACCTAGTGTACCTGTATGTAATTTACCTTGAGCTACTACTGAAATAAATATAATAAGTGCAGCAGGGATGTGCATAACATACAGCATTCTGTAAGTTGCATGCATAACTGGGGGCCCACCCAAGTATACGCGCCACCTTGCAAATATGTGCTGTGTTAAGTGGGTATTTGCAGAATAGCTTCCAGGTGCCCTGCTAGCTCTCACGCGGGTAAGTGTTGTTTTCATGTGCAATGGACATGTAAATGTGGGCACCTAGATAATAGACATCCTCTTTACACGTTCAAGTACATCACTTACATGCACAAGTGCTGGATTTTACAAAACTGGATGTCCAGGGGACCAGGAGCTGAGCACCAGGACTCTAATTTTTAGGTTTTTTGAGGTGGCTTTAAACTCCAGAGAGAAATGCACACTTAATCACTACTAACCTAACTCTGAATGAGCAGTTAGCTGGCACATTTGCAAGACTCGGAGCAGGTGTACATGTGCTCAAGCAATGTTTTTTCCTTTTATTATTTATGAAATCAATTTATTAAACTGAAAGAGCCATACAAAAGCAATATAGAACCATTCTACAATGTCTCAAAAACACAAAAGCTTTTTCTTCCCAGAATCATCAAGAACAAAAACTAGCTCAACACAAGCATAGGAGCTCCCTGGAGCAAGAAGCAAAATATTGCTATTTTATGTAGAGTTTTAAAACATAATCCATTTAAACAGTTTGCAACTTAGTCAAGACCCTATATTTTATGCCATTTCTGAAGTGACTTCTTCCACTGAGCCTTCCATATCGTATATGTACCACAATTTACTCAACCACTGTTTATGTGAGGGCACCAATTCAGTCTTCCAGGCCCTAGCCAAGACTATCTGTCCTGCACTAAAACGGTGGCAAAGCAAGGCATTCTAAGCCAATGTCAAGCCTGGTACTAGTCTACCAAGTAAGAAAACACCTGGATTCCAGGGTATCTTCCAGCCCATCCAGTTCTGCAACTTATACTGAATTGCCCTCCAATATTCCCGGGGCTTTAAACAACCTCACCAAATGTGCTCCACTGTTCCTCTTTCACCACACTTCCTCCAAAAGTAAGGTTGGACACAAGAGAGCACTTATTCAATGTATTTGGAGTCAAATACCACCTATAAAGAACTTTGCCATTATTACCTTGCAAACTAACAGCCCAGAGCACTTAGCAAGGGCCCCTTCCAGTTTGGACCATAAGTACATAAGTGCATAAGTAATGCCACACTGGGAAAAGACCAAAGGTCCATCGAGCCCAGCATCCTGTCCATGACAGCAGCCAATCCAGGCCAAGGGCACCTGGCGAGCTTCCCAAACGTACAAACATTCTATACATGTTATTCCTGGAATTGTGGATTTTTCCCAAGTCCATTTAGTAGTGGTTTATGGACTTGCCCGTTAGGAAACCGTCTAACCCCTTTTTAAACTCTGCTAAGCTAACCACCTTCACCATGTTCTCCAGCAATGAATTCCAGAGTTTAATTATACGTTGGGTGAAGAAAATTTTCTCTGATTTGTTTTAAATTTACTATACTGTAGGGTTCAACAGGCACCAGGGGTCCACCAGAAAGTCCCCAGCTATCAATAGGGGAGTCCCTAGATAAGGCATACAAAATTATACCAGATGATCACAAAAACCAGGATCATAATAATTTGGTCCATACGCCAAAAATAATAGGAGCTCCTTGTCTACCAGTTGTAAGCAGAGCAACAAAGATTGCCCTTCCTGATATTTTGCAATCAAAGTTGCTGTACCGGCCAATGCTTTGTTAATTTACTGCTACTCCCCTTTTCATGAGCCAGACCACGAGTAATAAACACTACCCATAAGAAAGTCTTTTCTCCTGCAAACAGGCAATGCCTACATGAAACCTTCGAAGGACAGTCAGGATCTTTGTGCACTTGGTTGGAAAAATTATTACTTACATTTAGAATGACTAAGATGCTACGATCCTGTGTATAGCAAGCAGGTAGATCGTACATGCTATTTTGTGCGGACTTGGTTTAAGTTTTATTTGGAATTCAGCTATCAGTGGGTGTTACAAGTTAAGACAATTAATATTGAATGACCTCTGAGGTAGGTGCTTCGCGCCGAAACACAGGCCATGTCGGGTCTGTGGTATAAGTTTGATATACAGAATTAGTTTTTTTGTCCCGCTTGTGAAAGCCCCTGGTACTTCTTTCTTTGTTATTTGGAGAAGTTATGCCAGATACATTCCAAAAAAATAATTCTGCCTCTAGCACAACAATTGCCATTAGTCCTTGAGAAGAGTGCCGAAATCATCATCGTGTATCCATTAGGCCCCAGGGCACCCAGCTTTCCTGGGAGTCCAAGGTATCCAACTGTAGTACTGCGAATGCAAGCGCACAAATACAGGATGCCATGAACACAACTCTACCAAATCACATAAGCAGTACACTGAAATGTACACAATATCAAGAGCATTAGTAACAAGTTCCGTGCATTCCAAGATATACCCCAACTCACCAACTTCCTACCCATCCCAACCCCCTCACCCACTCCCACATTCTGAACACTGATATCATCCCATCAATGCAGTGCATCAGGGGGAACTATGGAGTCATTACCGAACATAGCGAGGGTCCCCGCGCCATCTGCTGAAGACCCCACTCACTCAAGGATATATGTTTCACACAACATTTACATTTGTGATCAGTTAAACAGTGAACAAACTGGAGAACAAGATACTAAAATATGCTAGCGCTGAAATAGCTTTCAGTGTTCCATAGTATCTCCAATATTTCTATATCTTAGAGACAGATCCAATGGAAAATGACTAAATCAGTGGTAACGATGCCACCAAAAGATTCTCAACAATGCCCTATTAGTATTCCTAAATTTGCAGAAGCAAGCTGAGGCAATGTATTAATTTAGTCTTGGGCACTTTCCAAGATATCAAGAGACATCCATTTGCCTTAAGAGTGCTGGATAGACAAACATAAAGCGCACTTTCTTCTCCACCAGCTTGATGCAGATTGGGTTGTACCATTGGTGCTTCTCAAGCAAGGTAGCTGAGTAATCTTGGAAAAAGCGAACTGTGCTCCCATCATGTAATAGAATATCACACCTTGCTTTATATTTCTTCGTCTCCGCTTTATAAGATAATTATGAAAGCGATGACTATACGAGGCCTCGGATCTCTGTCTTTTCTCTGACCCGGATGATGCGCCTGCTCCAAATGCGCGGGGCCCTTGGCTCCACTAAGGAGAAGCTCATTTTCCAGCCAGTTCTCCAGGGTTCCAAAAAGCAGATGATTTGGTATGGTCTCAGGGAACCCCAGAAATCTGAGATTCCCCCTTCAAAACTTCATCTGTGCCTGAAGAGCATCTAGGTCAGTGCACACCACATGAATGTCATCTTCCACAGTGGGGAAAACCAATGCTCTAGCTTAGTGGCACAGTGAGTAGTTTCAGCAAGGAGTCCCTATAAGTTGGTCATCTGGCCTGAAAGCTTTTCATGTTGTAGCTCTAATACTTGTACCACCGCTGTGTGAGTTCTGCCAATGCCGCCTCAGTAAATTGAGAGACTACGCCCCAAGAGCATTCTGCCATCTTGTCCTCAGTGGTCTTTGCATGGTCCTTATCGTTACATGCAGATTTTGCGGACATCTCAACTCCAGGCTTAGTAATACATTTGTCCATGTGATCAGCAAGAGATACTGGTAATTAAGGGTACTAATGAAGCTACAGAAATGATCTGATTCCGGGGAATGAAGTGGCTACCCCCAGAGCAGGCCAGGAACACTGCATCACATGACTCAGTTGGAAAGAATTATAGAAAAAGGGATGAGATTGTCTCTGTCCACCTGACTGTCAGTGTAATTCTCAAAAAATGTAATGGATGGAATGAAACATGGCATGGGAGAAAAAACAGTAAAAAGACAAACTTTGTTAAAGAATGGACCAAATTGGACTGGAAAGGGGGGTTTTGAAGAAGTAAACTATCCCCACTCAGAAAAACCCCAAACATACAAATAGCCCATTGTATTTGTATGGGAGAAGAAGTTCCAGCTGCTGTGGCATAGAAACATTCAGTAAGACATAGCTGTTAGGAAATTGCTCCTTTCAAACTGCCTTTCCCTGTTCTCTACTCTTCAAACACCCCCAAATTGCCCCCACCCCAAAAACTATCACCTTGTACAAACTGCAGCACCACAAAAAAAAAAAAAAAAACAACTATCCCCCTTCAAATGCCCTATGACCCTGCTAACTTCACCCACCCTGCCAGGAAAGCATTTAACAAACACACTTTTTACTGCAAATAATTTTAAGAATCACAGTTTACACCTTGTAGTTAAGCAAATTAGATTTTAATTAAAATAAATTGTATGTATTAGGTAAAAAATCTGCCTCAAACATTTCTACATCTTTTTCCTTATTTAAATTATGAGATCCAAAACTCTAGGGCTTCCAAATTTGCTGTGACCCAGGCCTCTGTCATTCTCTGAAAGGCCTGCATGTTCAGATACATACATGCATATATGCATTGACACGCAGACACGTTCATATATATGCACAGATGTAGACATACTAACCGATACACACACAAAAAAACAGATAAACACAGAAATTTGAGATATATATCTAGACAAAACACAAGACACGCGCATTCAAAGATATACGCGTAGAGGATTGTAAAGAATTCCATGAGCCACAACACAGACAAAACACAGACACATAACACACATGTGTAATCCCCCATTATAATGGGGATTACTAAACTGTTGAGGAGCCCCTCCCTAGAGTCACTGGAGGGGAGAGAAGTGGGTTGAAAAGGGAGAGGAGAAGCCCAGCCCTAAGGGGAGTGTTCAGAATCTTAGTCAGGTTTTGAGGTCATGGGGAGCAGACCTGTTGTAAAATACACCAGTGCAAGGCTGAAGTGTCAATCCGCATAGGCGCCATTTCATCCAGAATCTGTTTGGGGGAGCTGGTGCTTCCCGTGCACCCCCCTACCTATGCCTCTGGGAATGTTTGGGAAAGTGCTGAGGGAAATGTTCTTGATTGTTGAATGACAGTAAGGGTGGAGTTTGGAGTTAATAAATGTTGTTGTTGTTGAGGAGAGCACGAGGTCTTTAGTTGCCTCTACCCCCCCCCCCCCCCCCCCCCCCCCCGCCAGAACCCTTGTGAAGAGAGGGTGTCCTGGACAGGTTCAAGAAACCAAGGCTGAATTAAGTGGAGGTTTCTGTCAGTAAATCATTAACCGTGAAGGAGTGGTGCAGGTGGGAAGCAGGGTAACCCAGCCTGGGAGCAGGAACAGGAAAGAGCCTGGACGGACAGGGAGGTCGGATACAGAGTGGAGATCGCTTTCTACATCAGTGCTGCAGCAACAGCCTTAGATTGCTTCACCTAGAAAGGATGAGTAATTGTCAGGAGGAGCAGTAAATATGTACATACTGTAGGATTTTACAAAATTTGGACTAGAGGATTTACACCATATCCTTGAGTTTGGCTCTGACTGACTTGTACCGGATATCAAGTTGGAGTACAAATTAATTTGTTTTATTCTGAAGGGATTTGAACTGGCTGTTGCAGTATCTTCAGTAAAGTTCTTGTTGTTTACATATAAAACCTGGACTGGATTTTTTTTTTTGCATGAGCGTGAAAACTTACTTGCTCCCTGTACTAACAATTGAGTAGAGAGTATTTTTTTTGTTACATTTGTACCCCATGCTTTCCCACTCATGACAGGCTCAATGCGGCTTACATATTGTGTAAAGGTACTTATTTGTACCTGGGGCAATGGAGGATTAAGTGACTTGCCTCAGAGTCACAAGGAGCTGCTGGTGCCTGAAGTGGGAATTGAACTCAGTTCCTCAAGATGAAAAGTCCACCACCCTAACCACTAGGCCACTCCTGACTCAATACCCTGACTCAATAACCTACAGCCTGTGCACTGTGCTGCCGTGTCTCCCTTCAGTTTTTTTTCTCTCTGTTACTCCTTACTGTATTTTGAATATACTAATTTTCCTTCTTTCAGTCTCCCTCACATGAAGGATTTGTTTCCTTATTGTGCATGTGCAGTGCATTTCTTGAGCATACAAGCTTTGTCCATAGGACTGGCAGTCAGTTGCATCCAGTGTGACTTGTCCACTTCCCCATGAGTCCTTGCTTCAACACTTTGATATTGATCACTGGGTCGGCTCATGGTCTGCAGTCACGTTTGTTTGCATGACTCAGTATTACTGTCATAAAAAGGCGTATGATCTTTATTAAATTTTGCTCTGTAATTTTTCAGTAACAAAGCTGAACTGCTATGGTTGCCCTGATGGTGGAGCAGCAACACTGTAATACTGGAAAAGACACATTTTGGAAAGCAAAGTGAGGACTGCATGTGCTTAGGGTGTTTGGCTCAGCGATTTTAAAGGAGTGGAAGATGACCTGTTGAACCTCCAGTGGAAAGTGCCTCCTAGCTTGAATCACAACCCCCCCCCCCCCCCCCCCACCTTCCCTTTCAAATATTTTCTTCCAGCCTCAGGGCTAGATGCACTAACCCCACGTAAAGAGCCCTTTCCTTGCCGATCCCTTAGCGAATCGGTAAGGAAAGGGCATGCATGAAGGAAATCGCATGCAAATGAGCTGCTCACTGTTAGCTCATTTGCACACAATTTCCTTGGAAGCCAGTTGGCCAGCTGGACATGCGCAGAGCAGCCAGTCGTTATACTGGCTGCTCTGCGCATGCCAAAGACAGCTTCACATTAAAAAAAAAATGGTCGTCCCTGACGGGACTTTTTTTTTTTCCTACAGATTTTGTTGATAGGCGTCCTTCTTGGACACATTTCTCTTACGACCACCGCCGGAGAGAATCGGGACGTGCGAGGACTATTTGGACGTCCCTTTTGATTATGCCCCTCCAGGTCTCTCTAAGCCAATCACAGCGCGTTTAGCTGTCACTGGTGTCAGCTAAACGCGTTGTGATTGGCTGAGAGGCCATGGGGGGGGGGGGCTCACAATCGTCCATTAGCCCTCTCAAGGAGCTTCAGCTGACGATGAGGAAGTGGGACAAATCTAAGCTCCTTCGTTCAACTTTTAAAGCAATGATTAAAATAAGTAGTAGCCCTTCACTTGGAGAAAGCTGCAAATGTCCAAGTGCTCATCAGGGACGTCCTTTTTTGTTTTTGTGAGTGAAGGACGTCCATGTTAGGCACTTTAGAAGGACGTCCCTGACGAGCACTTCGACGTTTTATTTTTCCAGATTGTCGTCCTTCTCAGAGGTTTTGGAGCTCACTATAGGTGTTGCTCAGCTCTGCAAGAATTTTCTGGGGAGGTATGAGCAGGAAAATAGCAAAAAAAAAAAAAAAACCTGTAAGGTTTGTACGTTTTTTTTCCTTCTGATTCCCTCACAGCAGCCCCAACGAGAGGTGCAGACCTCCCGTTAGGTTTTCCACGGTAAGGGGATCGGAAGATGGTAGTGCATCAGAGGAGTGGCCTAGTGGTTAGGGTGGTGGACTTTGGTCCTGGGGAACTGAGTTCAATTCCCACTTCAGGCACAGGCAGCTCCTTGTGACTCTGGGCAAGTCACTTAACCCTCCATTGCCCCATGTAAGCTGCATTGAGCCTGCCATGAGTGGGAAAGCGTGGGGTACAAATGTAACTAAAATAAATAAAATTGCATCACATACACATTATAATACTAATTTGCTCATCTGCGTTCCATTTTCGTTAGCTGCTACCGTGACAGGACAATGCCCTTTTGTGCATGTCCCGGTTTACTACTTGGCTAGAACCAGTTTAAAACCCATGTTGCTGGCTCGTTAAGTTTAGTGCATCTAGCCCTCAGTCATTTAGAGTGCCTCCACCACTGCACTCACCTTTTAAGAAATCCAGAGTTGTGGGAGCCTGATCAGTGGCAACAGGCAGCAGCATATATATTTTTTTTAATTTATATACAGGGAGAAAAGCAGCAGAGGCAGTGGCAGTGCTGAACAAGTACTAAACATCAAAAATTAGCTTTACCTAAATAATCAGAAAAAAAATGTTTTTATGGACCCTCAGATGGTGTTGACACCATCTGAGGGTCCATCTGAGGAGTGGCCTAGTGGTTAGGGTGGTGGACTTTGGTCCTGAGGAATTGAGTTCAATTCCCACTTCACGCACAGGCAGCTCCTTGTGACTCTGGGCAAGTCACTTAACCCTCCATTGCCACATTGAGCCTGCCATGAGTGGGAAAGTGCGGGGTACAAATGCAATAAAATAAATAAATAAAATTGTTTATGGTCCATGATCTACTAAAGAAGTATCAGATAAGTGCACTGATCACAATATAAGTATAAGTTAAAGTTATAGAATGGTGGAAATTGAGTGAAAAATAGAAAAAAACATCTACAAAATTGAGACAAATGATGAATTGGGTATATTGACCACAAACAGTTTTGGAATGTCAACACCATCAGAGGGTCCCATAAAAATATTTTTTTCCCTGATTATTCAGGTAATACTAATTTTTGATGTTTGATAGCTTCACTTTTCCTAGTCTATACCACATATTGAATGCACATGTGCTAAAGGCATTTGGTGGCTCAATAGTGCTTTTTTAGTTATTTGCCTCTGGCATGGCTTGATAGGTACTTGAACCCCTGAGCTGTTCTTATGAGATGGTGAGACAGGGAGAACCAGGTGTTCAGACATGAGCCTGATGTGATAAACTCTATTTGTTTCCATGTTGAGTAGCAGCCTCCTTTGACCCACATGATTTGCTTACAGCATCCAGTGTACATTTTGTTCTTACTGTTTTAATGCTTGCATTAGGAAAATGTGCAGTGAAGTTCTAATTCACAGCATATTATTACATTGGCCCCTCAGAAAGTCATTGAGTTGTAGAGATGCAAAAGAGGCTGATCACACTGAAGGTGATCAAAGCCGGAGACAACAATTTACAGAAGAGGGTGAAGAAAACAAAACACCAGTATGGTAAAAGTTTATTATCAAAATAATTCGTAGACACAAGACCTGATGCAGCCACATGTCGGCATCTGGCTGTATCAGGGGTATGACAACATTGTTAAAACAAGCAAACAGAACAACTCATTGAAAGAAGCCACTGTTGTTCTGATTGCTTTTACTGACATACCATTTCCCTTATGTAATTTATTTTTATTTATTTTTTTAACAATTGTTTTAGCAATGTTGTCATGCGGGTGGATGCTCAAACGCGGTTGTGTCAGACCCAGTGTCCAGTTATTTTGTCAATAAAGTCGCTGTTCACCATATTGGTGTTTTGTTTTCTTCACCCTCTTCTGTGACCTTGTGTCTCTGACTTTGAGTCATTGAGTTGAATCAAAACTTCTCTTTCAATCAACTTTGAAAAAAAAAAAAGAGATTTGAAACCAGCCTGTAATTGCTAGAGAAGTTTTCTTTAAAAGAGGATTAACAAAAGCATGTTTTGAAGAATCCTCAGCTAAAAGCATATTAATTATGGCAAAGAGGAATCCACTCGACATCCCCAGATTCGTTGATTAAATGAGATGGAATGGATTCAAGAAGTAAACAGAAGGCTATACATTATTCAATAAAATTACGGACTTATGATGACAAACTGGCTTAAACTCTGGTGATGCATGAGAGGGGTTAGAAATGTAACAGTTCAGTGTTAATGGGGGTGGGGTACTGAATAAGGCCTCCACTAATAGAAAAGGGAAGGGCATTAGTTTCTATCTTAGCCTCTATACAGGCACTGTAGAACAGTCATGAGTTTGGGGTAAGCATTTTAAAGACAATTCTATAACTGGGCATCCTCATTTACGTATGCATAAATGTACAGAATACTAACATTGATGTGCATAAGTGTACATTTCCCTGCAAAAGTACTAGCAGGATGCTTAAGCGCTATTTTTTAACAGTGTGCTAAAGTGGCATAGTGCATAAATGCAAGAGGGCATACACATGAGTGGAGCATGCATGGGACATGGGCAGGCCTCCCAATTATGCATGCAACTTACAGAACACTGTAAGTTATGTATACCACAGTTATGTCAGGTCTATGGCTGGTATAACTGGAGGCATGTAAATGCAAGGTGTGCCGATACTATCCTATGCTAGTCCTATATAATAATTCTCACCTCCAATCTTCTAATCTTGCTGCCTCAGACAGTGGCTCCTTTGGAGTTGGTCTGCTAGGCTCCGTAAATTGCTGACGTCAGTTGACCCATTATGACACGCAACCAATGGATGCACAGGAAAACGTCGGCGGGGAGGAGGAACAGAAAAAGAGAAATGTAAAGAAAAAACAGCCAGCCAGCCGCGGATACTATTATAACAACAACCGTGCTGCCGCTGCTTTCTTCCTTCAACACCAGCCTCTACTGTACCGAGAAAAGAGGCCGAATCACGAAGCCAGGATTTTTTGTTGCCACGTGCGCTGCTCCGAAGCCTTTTCCCGGCACCAACATCAAGTTGTCTGCGAGCCCCGCCACTGCTTGCACTCGATGTGGGTTGCAACTTGGGGGTAAGCAATAAGGAGGGTTAGATTGAGAACAGCAGGGGACGGGGTGAGCCCAGGTTTATTAACCCTCCTTGGGCGAGCATATCTAGCCCATTGTAAGGGTTGAAGCCAGTAGGTGGAGCTTGCCGTCGTTGCAGCCATTCACCTTCACCCAAAACAATAGCAAAAAGTTATTACGAATAACGGACTGTCTCTATGCGTGGTCCATCTGTAAAAAGGGGGAGAGGAGGGTCGCTGGGCATGGGAGGGGGCAGGGGAGAGGGAGGGGGAGGGGGTCCAGGGACCTGATGGGGGGGGAGGGGGGTCCAGAGACCAGAGAGGTGGGGTGGAAGGGGGTCCTCAGACCATAAAGGGGGGGAAGGGGGGCCCTGAGAGAGGGGGTGGGGGCACTCACTCACTGTCTCTCACATACACTCTCTCTGACACACTCTCTGTCTGTCACACTCTATCTCTCTGTCACACACACACAGTCTCTATCTCTCTGTCTCACACACAATCTCACACACACAGACACTCTGTCTCTCACACACTCACACAAACACACACACACTCCATCTCTCTCTCTCATTCTCTCTCTGACACACTCCATCTCTCACACACACTCTCTCTCTCACACACACTCTCTCTCACACACACTCTCACATACACACTCTCTCTCAAACATACACTCCGAGGAAAACCTTGCTAGCGCTCGTTTCATTTGTGCCAGAAACGGGCCTTTTTTTTACTAGTATTCTATAAAAGAATCTGAGCACCCAAATACTGCTATAGAGTAGATAGCTTTTTATTTAATGTGAGTGCCCATTGTGTATCCTTGGGGTGCCTAAATGGAGTTGCACACTTATAGAATAGTCCCCTTTTCCACAGATTCTATATTTTGCGCCTAGTATTCAGTGCCGAAATCCAGGTGTATTCTATAACACTGCATGTAACTTAATTGGCTTAACAAGCTAATCAGTGTTGATAACAGGTCTTGACAAGCAATAATGAGCACTAATTTGCAATAATTAGAATTTATACACACAACTCGCTAAGCGTATTCTGTAATGAACTGCACCTAAATTCTAAAGCGTGCAGCCAAAAAAGGGGCATGGTTATGGGTGGGGAAATGAGCGTTTCATTGGCATTCCAAAGTTTAAGTGCACTGCTATAGAATATGCACTCTCTGCACCTAAATCTCTGCACCAGCATTGTTGCCATATTTCCCTTGGGATAAACGGATGCACGTAGTTTTAAGGACTCTGATATCAACTAAGTATATTCTGTATACCACACCTAAATATAGGCTCCGCTTACAGAATATGCTTAGGCAGAAATTTATTCTGCATGGAGTTTTCAAGTGCTATATATATAGAAATACCCAAGAAAAGGCAGCTAGTGAAAGAGGTGTATATAACCCTGGGTGGAAGATGTGGACCATGGGAGAAGATAAAAGAGAAAGGGGAGATCTGGACCATGGGGGAATGGGAGGGGGAGAGAAAGTGGAGATGCTAGACCAGGTGGGGAAAGAAAAAAGTGAGATGCTGGACCATTGAGGGGGGGGGGGGGGAGGGGACAAGCTGGACTATGGTAGAGGAGGGTACAGTGAATAAAGCAGGGACCCCAGCTGACAGCAGAAGAGGAGTTGGTGACATGGCAGACCAGATTAATTTCTAACCCCTTCTAGCCTTCACTGGCTTCTCTCCTACTGTACAATACAGCATCAGGTAACCCACACAGCTGTTCTGAGCTGTGAACTGTATACGAAGGAGAGGCACTAGTGGCAGGAAGAGAAGGTTAGGGAAGTACTGGGCCTGCTGCACTGCCAGCTCTGCTCTCCTGCCAGCTGGGATTGGACCACCAGAGCAGAGGGCCAAAAAGAGATGTTGAAGGTATGCGGATGTAAATGTTGGCCCCCTGGGCACTGGAGACCCATGGTTTGCCACTGGTACAAATGGGGGAAGATTGTCTGGAGTGAGTGGGTAGATGGGAAGAGGGAACATATATCTAGAGGAAGGGATAGAGAGGGAGAATATCCCCAGGATAGAGATAGTGTAGGAAAGAAGTGAGAAGGATGGGGAAGATATTCAAGTGGCAGGAAGGGGGGTGATAAATGTAGAAAAGTGTATGAAGATGGTGTTGAGGGTGGAAGAATTAAGGAAGGGAGAGAGGAGGCATGAAGGTGGGGAAGAGTGCTTGAAGAGAGGAAGGGAATGGGTTCAGGTTTTAGGTTTGCTTTATTTGATATACCGCTAAGGAGAATAGCATCGCAGCGGTTTACAATAATAACAATATACGAAAGTCTTCTTCGTAAAAAGAACTACAATAAAAATAGGAGAGAATAGTAGAAAAGGTCAGAGGGGGCAACAGTAGTATGAGTTGGTGTGAAGCAGTGGCGTAGTCAGACCTGACATTTTGGGTGGGCTCGGAGCTAATATGGGTGGGCACTATTTATGAGTAGTGTTTCTTGGGATTCTACAAAATAATGCCTTAGAATGCACTTGATAATGGATTTCTAAGTAGTCTGCCCAACAGCTGCCCTGCATCAACATAAACCACATACATACTTAATGGGAAATAACAATATTTTTAAATATAGTTACATTATGCCATATCAAACTTGACCAGATATAAGTCTACTATAATGACAAATATGTCAACACACATAACAGGATCCTGCAGTATGATTACAGCAATGGCATATACTTTGCTTTATAAAAAAATGTAAATGCCTGATTAAGCAAAACAGGTAAAATACCTTTGAAGTCCTTTCCCCTTCCTTTGGCACCCAGAAATGAAAACGCCTACACCTGTAGCTACACCCCTAAGGCTGTGGCTGTTCAGCTGCTGTAAAAATGGGTGGGCCTGAGCCGAGATTTATTTTGTGCTCTGTATTCCTAGTATTTTTGGAAAGAGTAAACAAGGGATTCACATCTACCCGTTCTACTCCACTCAATATTTTATAGGCCTCTATCATATCTCCCATCAACCGTCTGTTCTACAGGCTGAAGAGGAAAACTCTTTAGCCTTTCCTCATAGAGAAGTTGTCCCATCCCCTTTATCGTTTTTGTCGCCCTTCTCTGTACCTATATCTTTTTTGAGATGCAGTGACTAGAATTGCACACAGTATTCGAGGTGCGGTTGCACCATGGAGCGATACAAAGGCTCTAACTTTTACGTGATATGGTCATAGACATTTTCAGTGTAATTTGGACAGATTTGTGTTGTATGTGCATTCTTAATTACATACATACATACATGGATACATGGCACTCAGAAGTGTGTGCCCAAATCTGTGCATGCACCCAAGATGCATGCGCAAATTAATTAACAAGCCAATTAATATTAATAATTGTATGCTGGCGCTCAAAATTTGCATTCATCCGGCTGTGTGCTATTCTATAAGACATGGTGCCTAACTCTACTAGCACATAACTCAAAAGGGGTTGTGGCCATGGCTTTGTCAGGGGCATTCTGAAGAGTTGCATTCAGAATTATAGAACCTGGCCTCAGCGCACCTAATTTGGGCGCCAGCATTCGCAACAGGTTTCAGCAGGTGTAAGTTTGGTGCCTAAATTTTGGCACAGGAATTGGCGCTAAGTGTGATTCTCTCCAAAAATGTAGGGTTTCCTGGCTAAAATTAATGTACAGCAACCAAGGCAGTTTGCATAATGGGTAGGCCACAGCACAGCGCATACACTGATGGCCATGCTTAATGAGATAGTTATCAGGCTTGATTCAAGGAACACAGCATTACTGATTCTTCTTTTTTTTATTATTATTTTTGTATTCGTTTTACAACATACAGTGGTGGAAATAAGTATTTGATCCCTTGCTGATTTTGTAAGTTTGCCCACTGACAAAGACATGAGCAGCCCATAATTGAAGGGTAGGTTATTGGTAACAGTGAGAGATAGCACATCACAAATTAAATCCGGAAAATCACATTGTGGAAAGTATATGAATTTATTTGCATTCTGCAGAGGGAAATAAGTATTTAATCCCTCTGGCAAACAAGACCTAATACTTGGTGGCAAAACCCTTGTTGGCAAGCACAGCGGTCAGACGTCTTCTGTAGTTGATGATGAGGTTTGCACACATGTCAGGAGGAATTTTGGTCCACTCCTCTTTGCAGATCATCTCTAAATCATTAAGAGTTCTGGGCTGTCGCTTGGCAACTCGCAGCTTCAGCTCCCTCCATAAGTTTTCAATGGGATTAAGGTCTGGTGACTGGCTAGGCCACTCCATGACCCTAATGTGCTTCTTCCTGAGCCACTCCTTTGTTGCCTTGGCTGTATGTTTTGGGTCATTGTCGTGCTGGAAGACCCAGCCACGACCCATTTTTAAGGCCCTGGCGGAGGGAAGGAGGGTGTCACTCAGAATTGTACGGTACATGGCCCCATCCATTCTCCCATTGATGCGGTGAAGTAGTCCTGTGCCCTTAGCAGAGAAACACCCCCAAAACATAACATTTCCACCTCCATGCTTGACAGTGGGGACGGTGTTCTTTGGGTCATAGGCAGCATTTCTCTTCCTCCAAACACGGCGAGTTGAGTTCATGCCAAAGAGCTCAATTTTTGTCTCATCTGACCACAGCACCTTCTCCCAATCACTCTCGGCATCATCCAGGTGTTCACTGGCAAACTTCAGATGGGCCGTCACATGTGCCTTCCGGAGCAGGGGGACCTTGCGGGCACTGCAGGATTGCAATCCGTTATGTCGTAATGTGTTACCAATGGTTTTCGTGGTGACAGTGGTCCCAGCTGCCTTGAGATCATTGACAAGTTCCCCCCTTGTAGTTGTAGGCTGATTTCTAACCTTCCTCATGATCAAGGATACCCCACGAGGTGAGATTTTGCGTGGAGCCCCAGATCTTTGTCGATTGACAGTCATTTTGTACTTCTTCCATTTTCTTACTATGGCACCAACAGTTGTCTCCTTCTCGCCCAGCGTCTTACTGATGGTTTTGTAGCCCATTCCAGCCTTGTGCAGGTGTATGATCTTGTCCCTGACATCCTTAGACAGCTCCTTGCTCTTGGCCATTTTGTAGAGGTTAGAGTCTGACTGATTCACTGAGTCTGTGGACAGGTGTCTTTCATACAGGTGACCATTGCCGACAGCTGTCTGTCATGCAGGTAACGAGTTGATTTGGAGCATCTACCTGGTCTGTAGGGGCCAGATCTCTTACTGGTTGGTGGGGGATCAAATACTTATTTCCCTCTGCAGAATGCAAATAAATTCATATACTTTCCACAATGTGATTTTCCGGATTTAATTTGTGATGTGCTATCTCTCACTGTTACCAATAACCTACCCTTCAATTATGGGCTGCTCATGTCTTTGTCAGTGGGCAAACTTACAAAATCAGCAAGGGATCAAATACTTATTTCCACCACTGTATCTCAAGATTACACACTTGAATAAGAAAAGTAAATATTTCAAAACGAAAAATATTATACAATATGATATGAAAAAGAAAAGAAATAATAATATGAAATATATAAAAGGCAACCCCAACGTTCTATGACGCCTCCAGCCGGAAATGTGAAGCGCCAGAGATATCCGGTTTCCCCATGAGTGAAGGAAAACAGCACAGCACGAAATCCCTCTCTCTGTAACAGTGAAGGACTCAGAGGGGGGAGGGGAGAGAGACGCCCTCACTCTCTCAGTAATACAAACACAGCACAGCAGGAAACGTAACACTGAAGGACTGGACTCGGAGGGGGAAGGGGGGAGGGAGAGAGGGCAGGGACACTCCCACATGCACACTCTGAAGAAAACCTTGCTAGCCCCCATTTCATTTGCATCAGAAACGGGGCTTTTTTTACTAGTATGAAATATATTACTCAAGTCCACTTGAGTGAGGATTCAAGAAACATATCTAAGGAGGTACAAGGAAAAACTATTACTAAACAATTAAACACCTGGAAATGAAACAGTTTTCCTATTTTACAAACCTATACATATAAGTGCTGTCAGGATTAAGAAAAACTACTTCCTTAATCCTTCATGTAAAGCCCTGGCCAAAAATGAGCATTTTTAAAAATTCTGTTCAACCCGTCAGGGAAATTATATGTCCTTCCCCTTTGTGAAAATGTGGAATACCCATGTACATTTTTGTCCCACCCATAGTATGCCCAAAACCATGTTTCTACCGTGTCGCCTTGAAATTTCTGTGTGGTGTTGATTTCCACGTGTAAATAGCAGTATTCTGAAATCACCATTTACACAAGCACACAATCTAGATATATACTGTGTTACTGTGTAAATGACACTATCAACAGGTAAAGATTCTTCTAAAATAACCTCCTTATTGTGTGTTAACTATGTTGCAGATAAATGTGATACAGTTAACTTATTTTATTGAAATACCATTAACTGTTCCATGTTTTATTCTGCTTTAACAGTTAACTACCTCCACGTTATCTATGAAAGCAGAGTCCACCTATTCCTTGCCCCTTTCTGCATTTGGCAGTTAACATGGGAATGAGCAAGCACTGTTACGTTCACACTGTTAGTGTGCGCTAATCCTTCATTAACCACTTAGGGGTCGATATTCAGCCAGTGGTGCTTTCATTTTGCTGACTGCTGCCGACATTGTTCTTGGAAATTCAGTGCCGGTCCATGTGCATAGCTGGTTAAGTGCAATATTCAGCACTTAACTGGCTATGGATTACTACATAAAGATAAGACTGACTTTTATGCGGCCCTATTTTTGCAGTTACCTTGGCCAGTTAAGTTCTGAATATTGGCGCTTAACCAGCCAATCTTTAGCCCCCCCAAAAATATCTGGTTTTGAGTTTGGCACTAGCTGGTCATTTTCAGTGTCACTGAGCAGTTAAGTGCTGCTGAAAATGAGCAGTTAGCACCGAACTGGCGATTTCATTTCTGGCCAGTTAAATTGCTTTGCGTATTGACCACTTAGTAGATAGTTCCCTTAGAATGAAAGCATTTTTTCTACTAGATTAGAGATATGTGAAACTAATATACATCTTTTTTTTTCTGTTTTTCACATGTGAAATCATTTTATAGTGTTATTATGTGTGATGAATTTGGGGTGATCCTGATTGGTCTTGTTTTCCTGTACAGGTCAGAGCACAGTCTTGCGTGAGTTGGGCACAGATAAAAGGTACATGTGTGATTATCAGAATGAGCTGTCTGATGACATCACTATGGGTACATTGTACAGCAGGTATTATTGTTTTGCTTGATATACATCATGGACCAGAGAGGAACTAACCAATTGAAGAGGATGAGTGAAACAACAATTTGTTAATATTTTTATGTGACCCATTGTTCTATACACAGTGGCGTTCCTAGTGGGGTGCGGTGGGTGCGGTCTGCCCTGGGTGCACGCCGCTGGGGGGGGTGCCACGCGCCTGTCGGCTCTGCTCGTTCCGTGGTCCCTGTGCCCCGGAACAGGTTACTTCCTGTTCCGGGGCAGAGGGAGCATGGAACGAGTGAAGCCAACAGGCACGCGGCACCCCCCCCCCCAGCAGGTAAAAATGCACCCGGGGGGTGTCCTTTCGCCGGGGGGGGGGGGGGTGCTGCACCCGGGGGGGGGGTGCATCGGCGATCCGCTCTGGGTGTCAGCCACCCTAGGAACGCCACTGTCTATACAGTACATCTGACTCCAGTTTTGATACCAAATCTTTATTCTTCTGTTCAGCTCTTGTATGCATTTGACATTTAGGGGGGGGGGGGGACAATTGTCTGCTTGGAATGACAGGTGCCAGATGCCCTATGTGCATTCCGTAAGCAAGTCTCCAGGCGGTCACTCTGCAGTCAAGCACAGCTGTGGCAGCTACCAGGGCACAACAGCAGACAGAATTAGCAACTTACAATGTCAGATGTGAGAAATACTTGGTTTATTCATGACAGAAGAATTCCCACTTGCACCTAGACTACAAGACTAATGTTTCATGTCTGAGCAGAGTGTATCTGTCATCTGCATACTGCACCAGGTGTTTTCTTGTGACAAAGACAGCTGAATATGGGCTTAATAAGAGGCATCCGGGAATGTGGCCCCCCCTTCACACAGTCCTTGTTTTTTCTATAATTTCTTGGCACTACTTTTCCAGTGTAGGTCTAGGCCAGTGGGAGACAATTTCACTATGACTCATATCACAGGCTCCTAGTTCCAGAGCTGCCTTCACATACTTAACTGCCACATCACAAGTGTGGGGCACCCTACAAATATATCTGTGTAATCCACTTTTTCCAAAGTCCTCTATAGGCCACAAAGGGCCACCTTTTAATATTAAGATTCTGTGCCTGCTGCCATTATTCCTCCTAAAAAAAACAAAACACAAGGGGGAGAAGTGTCAGTGGAGGAGCAGCTTAATGGATAGAGGAGTAATTCCCAAACTGGGTTCCTCAAACTCTTTAAGGGTTCCTTAAGAAATTAGATTGTAGAATCTGTTTGTATGAACATATATAAGTTTATATAAATTGAGGGTGTATGAAAAAATATTTTAGGGGCTCTGCCTTAGTAAAAAGTCTGGGAATCACTTGGACACAGCACGGGACTGAGAACCAGGGAAACAAGGGTTCAAAATCCCACCTGCACTGCTTATGATTTGGGGTAAGTCACTTAACCCTCCATTGCCTCACATACAAAATTAGATTATAAGCCCTTCAGGGACAGGGAAAATACTGTATCTGAATGTAACTCACCTTGTACTACTGCTGAAAACATGTGAGCTAAATCAAAATTTCAAATCCAAAATTCTACTGCAGAGCACTAATCCACTTGCTGCAGGCCCACAATAAGGATTTTTCCAGTGGGCATAAAAATCTGTAAGGTTCAAAGGGATCACATTGATTCTACACATATAAAAAAAAAAATATATTTATTGAAATATTTATTGAAAACAAAGCATAAATGGGTTCCAGTAGTATAAAAATAGGAAAACAATATGTAGAGAGAGGATGACAACTCAGTGGCGTAGGAAGGGGGGGCAGTGGGGCAGTCCGCCCCAGGTGCATGCGCTGGGGGGGGGGGGGTGTCGGCTCGCTGGTTCCCTGCTCTTTCTGCCCCGGAACAGGTTACTTCCTGTTCCGGGGCAGAGAAAGCAGGGAAGCAGCAGAGCCGACGCAGCTCCCAGTGACGTGCACTGGGGGCGGATCAGCCCTCCCGCCTGCTCCCCACTGAAAGGTAGGGTGCGTTTCGGGGGGGGGGGTGCGCTCCGGAGGGGGGGCGCCGTGCCCTGCACCTGGGGGGGGGGGGGGTGCGCAGCGGCGACCCGCCCCGGGTGACAGGCACCCTTGCTACGGCACTGTGACAACTTGACTCCTAGCTCTAAGACTAAGGGGTTGTTAGTGCTGTTTTGAACCTGCCAACGGCAGGGGTGATCGGAATTCACTTCTGCCCCAGAACTCTAGACCAGTGCCGCTCAGCCCTCTCCTGGAGGCACACCTAGTCGCTCAGGTTTTCAGGATTAACACAATGCATATGCATGAGACAAATTTATATATAGCAGAGACCCACCATATGCAAATCTATCTCATGCGTATTCATTATGGTAATACTGAAAACTTGACTGGCAAGGTGTGCCTCCAGGAGATGATTGAGAAACACTGTCCTAGACCACCAGGGAAGGAAAGAGGTAGGGGGGGTAGATCTTCAGGGGAGAAGTTGACTGTGGATGGGGGGTTGGGAGAAGGGAAGGATTTGGGGAAAGAACTCTTCAGTTTTGGTAAGTTCTGAGACTGAGCCGGGGCAGGGCTGCCGCTGCCCCCCCCCCCCCTCCAGGATCGTTGTCGTTGCCCCACCCCGCAACTACAAATACATTGGCTGGCAGGGATCCCAAGGCCCCACCAGCAGAATAAGTCTACCTCCAGCGCTACTCTTCACTCTGCCGCAATTGCCTGTCCTGCCCCTGCAGCTGCTTTTTCTCTCACGTCGCACATGTTCGGTTTCAAAACCGAGCATGCACAGCCTGAGGAGAAAAGCAGCCACTTGGCAGGCAATGTGACGGAGTGAAGAGCAGTGCTGGAGGAAGATCTCTTCTGGCGAGGCTTGGGGGGGACAGGACCTAGCCAGCCAGCCAAACCAGAGGCCCTGGCTCGAAGCCCTGCTGTGTCCACTCCTTCTCAGCCTCCAAGGGGGGCCCGGCACAGGAGTTTTCTTCAGGAGCAGGCGAGAGACAGAGAGAGAGAGAGACCCCAGTGCCAACGCCTGGGCTCCCTTGGAGGCCAGGCCCATGGAATTTTGCCCCCCTCCCTTGGTGGCCCTGGATGGTAGTTCCCTTTGGTTAGCATGTAATCTGGCTGTCGCCGTATAAGATCCATCTGCCTTGTTGTTAGGGTTTTATTTCCTTTTCTATATTTACTGCGGCATACCGAAGGTGGGGCGGTGGGGGTGGTCTGCCCCAGGTGCATGCTGCGGGGGGTGTGAGGGTGTGCAGGGAGCACCCCAGGAGGTAAGAACAATGCACCTGGGGGGGGGGGGTCGAGGCGATGCACTGGTTTGGGGACGACACTTCACACGGAGTGGAGGTGGGTTGTGCAAAGTGGCGATCCGCTCCGGGTGGCAGCCGACCAAGGAATACTACTGTATTTTATATTTCCTGCTTGACTCCAGCAATATTGTGGACTTTAATGGATGATGTTTATTTCCTCTATTAAGTGGGTTTTCTGTATCTGTCTTTTTTCTGATTTCATTTCAAGTGTACGCTTGAGTGTCATGTTGAAATTAATAGTAAAAAAAAACTAAAAATAAAAATGTGACCTTGTTTCATACAGTATGCACTTTAACCCCTAAATTCTATAAATTGTGTGTGCAGGTTATAGAGTAGTGCCAATTACACACCTAATTTAATTTATAAATTAGGCACTAATTGGCTTCAAGTACCTATATTGACCCTTAATTGATACTGATTTGCAGTTACATATGTATTCTATAAACATAGCACCTCACTGCTGCAGCATGCAACTGCAAAGAAGGCGTGCACATGGGTGGGTCAGGGGCGATTCTTGCAGTTGCACACAAAGGGGTCTTTTTACTAAGCTGTGGTAAATGGGGGGGCGTGGCCTTCGCTAGTGTCAGCTTGTCTTTTTTGAGATGCTGAGGCCCCTTTTTACCGCAGCAGGCAAAAGACTGTCTTTTTCTCATTTTTTGGGGGGGGGGGGGAGGGGAGCACTTGCTGCCACCCATTGAGGTAGTGGTAAGGGCTCCCGCACTAACCCGGTGGTAACCAGGCAGCGCACGGTGCTGCCTAATTACCACAGGGTAAGCACCAGTGCTCCAAAATGAGAAAATAGTTTTGTAGCACTGGAAACGGTGCATGCTACAGGTGGGAACTACCGCCGGGCTCCTGTGGTATTCTGGCATTAGTTCTGGATTGGCGTGCAGCAACAGGCTTGCCGCACCAACCCCAAAGCCTATAGAATACTATGACTTACATGCACAGCTGCCAACATTTAGCAGCGCCCACAATGAACTGGACAGTTCTTCATATAGCAGGGTAATTTATCATAGCACACTTCAAACCCAGCAGCAATAGTAACAAACATCACCTGCAGCAGGTCCAGTTTTATTAATCATCAGCTGAACAGCGTTTTGAAGCTAAGTACTTTGAAAGCATGCTGAACCACATTTTACTTAAAAATAAGTTTTTCTAAAGAAGATTTGATACAAAAAATTGGGACCTATGAGGAAGGAGCTACTTTTGCAATGAACAAAAATAATTATGCTTTAAGTATGTCATATTTTCTGAGGATCCCTAAAAATTTTGAATAAAAAATTGGTTTAAAATATTTACGTGACTCATCTTCTGAAATATGTTTGTTAGTTGCTATTGCTGCTGGGTATGATGTGTGCTTTGAATACTTAGGAGTGTTCTAATGTGAAAGTTATATGTCTGATTTAATGCTCTGTCAGCAACCATTTAAAAACTGGCTAGTTGGTAACCCTAGCCACTAGACTGGGTGGGGAGGGGTTGGTGAGGCTTATCCACAAAAGTTTGTTCAAGGCTCCATAGGTGGTTAACGTGGCCCTTCTGTGCATGACATATGAAGAAATCCAATACAAGAATTATGCTGTAGCATTTTTTTTGTTTTTAGCTGTTGTTTGCTGAATGATGAGACTGAATTGCCCCATTTGATACTCATTCAGGGGAGTTGTTGACTTTTTCTTTCAGGGTTATCGCCTTCTCTGTGGCGGGTGGCTGCAGTCGGCTTTGGATCAGTCACCACTGTATGCTTTCTACTGTTTTTATCTTTCTCAGCTGCTTGGTAAGTAAATAGTAAACATTAAAATAATAGCTTTTATCATTTTATTTATTTATTGGGATTTATTATCCGCCTTTATGAAGAGATTCACCCAAGTGTACAGCAATAAAGCGAAGATACTTACCTGTAGCAGGTATTCTCCGAGGACAGCAGGCTGATTGTTCTGACATGTGGGTTGACGTCCACGTCAGCCCAGGAAACGGCAAATGTTTCACCAGCAAAAATAAAAAAGTTTTACCAGAGCCTTCTGGTGCGCATGCGCAGACGACTTCCTGCCCGTCACGTGAGCGTGCCTCCTCAGTTTAATCAAAAAGCATATAAACAAACAACAACAACTCCAAAGGGGAAGTGGGCGGGCTTGTGAGAACAATCAGCCTGCTGTCCTTGGAGAATACCTGCTACAGGTAAGTATCTTCATTTTCTCAGAGGACAAGCAGGCTGTTTGTTCTCACATGTGGGGTATCCCTAGCAACCAGTATCACTCAAAACAATGAACATTGGTCAATTGGGCCTCGCAACCATAGACAACTAACTGAGAGTGCAGCCTGGAACAGAACAAAAATGTGTCTAGGGGGGGTGGAGTTGGATTCTAAACCCCAAACAGATTCTGCAGCATCGACTGCCCAAACTGACTGTCGCGTTGGGCATCCTGCTGAAGGCAGTGGTGAGATATGAATGTGTGGACTGATGACCACGTTGCAGCCTTGCACATCTCTTCAATGGAGGCTGACTTTAAGTGAGCCACTGACGCAGCTATGGCTCTTACATTATGAGCCGTGACATAGCCCTCTAGAGTCAACCCAGCCTGGGCATAAGTGAAGGAAATGCAATCTGCTAGCCAATTTGTTGACGAGAATGAGCGTGCTGGGGCTGAGCCTGGGCAGGCTGCCGAGAAGCAGGAGTGTACCTACGCCTAGGATAGGAATAGGGAGCACTCCTCTTCCACCTAAAGTACCTCCTAGATGAGGAGGCAGTAGCAGAAGGCGCCCGGTGGGAGAGAGAATCCATAGCATCATTATGCTTCTTGATCTGATCAACAAGATCCTCTACTTTGTCACCAAAAAGGTTGTCCCCTGGCAAGGAGCATCCGTCATTCGCTGCTGGACAGAATGATCGAGGTCAGAGACACGCAGCCATAAGAGTCTGCACATCACTATACCCTGAGCAGCGATCCTAGATGCTACATCAAAAGTGTCAAATGTAACCCTGGCCAGGAACTTTCGACACGCCTTCTGCTGCCTGACCACCTGGCGAAAAGGCTCAGCCAGCTCCTTAGGGAGTGCATCAACCAAGCTCAACACTTGCCATATCGAGTCCCACAAGTGCACGCTCGTGAAGAGCTGGTATGACTGAATCTTGGCGGCGAGCATAGCAGCCTGATACGTCTTCCTCCCAAAAGAATCAAGAGTTCTAGCCTCTCTGTCTGGGGGCACCTGTCACAGCCTCTTTAGGTGGAGAAGAATAATCCAGAACCTCGAGCATCTCAGTCCTGGACTCATCCTCAACCTCCACAGGGAAGGGAATAGCTCTCTCTCCAGGTGTAGCCAGCCCTGCAATTTGGGGGGGGGACTAGAGGGGGCAATACATTCCTCCCCCCCCCACCCCGGTGCAGGGACACTACACATACCTTTGCTGTTAGGGATGCTGAGCCCCATCAGCTAAATAAATAGACTACTGCCACTCCCTGTTGCTTGTTTCTGGCTCTAAGCAGCATGCCAGGAATTCTTGCACATACTTGCATGAGAAGTCCTGGCATGGCATGCTGCTCAGAGCCAGAAACAAGCAGCGGAGAACAGTGGCAGTCCATTTATTTGGCTGTCAGGGCTTAGTATCCCTGCCAACAAAGGTAAAGGAGTTCAGAGATGCCAAGGGTGGCCCATCTCAAAGCTGGAGATTTACCACCATTGTGCTGGAAATTGAAGGCCGATGAGTAAGATTTTTCTCATGAGCCCCAGCCATGCCTAAACTAGTTCTGGCAGATACACATTCCAAAAACTGACATATTCTAATCAATAAATAGAAAATAAAATTATTTTTTTCTACCTTTGTTATCTGGTCATTCTATTTTATTTTTCTTATTGTGTTGGTCCCAGTCTCTGTTTTCTGCTTTCCTTTTTCTTCTCTTAACTGTTTTGGCAAAGTCTCCTTGTACATTTGGCACTTCTTTTTTCTTCATGTCCACCATCCATCTTCTCTCCCAAGTCCAGCACCTGTTTCCCTCTCTGTGACCTCTCCCTTCTTTATTCTCCTCAATGAATCTTTCTTCCTGTCCAGCACCTTTCTTCCTCATTGCTCCCCCCAGTGCAGTACCAGTCTGTGTTTGTGAGAAGCTAGCTAAACTAAAAGTAGACAAAGCGATGGGACCTTTTGGAATACATCTGAGGGTACTTGAGGAACTCGGAGATGTTCTGGCGGCTCAGCTGTGTGACCTCTTCAACATTTCCTTAGAATCTGGAGTGGTCCCGGAGGACTGGAGAAGGGCAGATGTCCCTCTGCACAAGAGCGGAAGTAAAGAAGAGGTTGGGAATTAGACCTGTCAGTCTGACCTCAGGGGTGAGTAAACTAATGGAAACGCTTCTAAAGCGGAGGATTGTGAGGTTTCTTGAATTGAATGGACTGCAGGACCCGAGGCAGCATGGCTTCTCTAGAGGCAGGTCATGTAAGACCAAATCTGATTGATTTCTTTGACTGGGTTACCAAACAGTTGGATGTGGGAGGGGCACTAGATGTGGTGTACTTGGATTTTTGCAAAGCCTTTGACACGGTTCCACACAGTTGACTGATAAATATATTGGGTATGGGACCTAAAGTGACTGACTGGGTTAAAAACTGGTTAAATGGAATTAGAAAGAGGGTAATGGTAAATGGAGCTTGCTCTGAGGAAAGGGATGTTATCAGTGATGTACCGCAGGAATCGATCCTTGGGCCAATCCTTTTTAACATCTTCATGAGTGATATTTGTCTCTTTGCGGATGGTACCAAACTTTATAATAGGATAGACACCCTGGAAGGTGTGGATGACATGAGGAAGGATCTAGCGAAGCTTGAAGAATGGTCCAATAATTGGCAACTAAGATTTAATGCTAAGAAATGCAGGGTCATGCACTTGGGGTACAGAAATCCAAGGGAACGGTACAATATATGTAGTGAAGTTCTTCTGTGTTCAAAAGAAGAGCGGGACTTGGGGGTGATTGTGTCTGATGACCTTAAAGTGACCAAACAGGCGACAGTCAAAGCCAGAAAGATGCTTGGGTGCATAAGGAGAGGGATGGCCAGCAGGAAAAAAGAAGTGATAATGCCCTTGTACAAATTTCTGATGAGGCCCCATTTAGAGTACTGCATGCAGATCTGGAGACCACACTTATGAAAAGATATAAACAGGATGGAGATGGTCCAGAGGGCGGCTACAAAACTGGTAAGCAGTCTCAGTCATAAAACCTATAGGGACAAGCTTATGAACCTCAACATGTATGTGCTGGAAGAAAGGAAGGAGAGTGGGGATATGATAGAGACATTTAAATACCTCAGAGGCGTTGATGAACAGGAGGTGATCCTTTTTCAAATGAAGGAAAACTCTGGAATGAGAGGGTATAGGATGAAGTTAAGAGGAAATAGACTTAGGAGGGATCTAACAAAAAACTCTGTCACAGAAAGGGTGGTAGATGCATTGAATGACAGAAGGCAAAAGTAGAGACTAATAGACGATTCACCACTGGAGACGTGAGTCCAACAGTCTTTATTATATCAGAGATAACGACCCGACACAGGCCGTGTTTCGACGCTAAAAAGCGTCTGCATCAGGGGTCAATAAATACACCAAGTAATGAATGCAAAACGAAGAGTCCTACTTGTATATGTGTTGTCAACTCACTGATCACGTAGCACCAAACAGAATATGCTGGATACAAACTATCAGAGCTCTTATAGTTTGTATCCAGCATTTTCTGTTTGGTGCTACGTGATCAGTGAGTTGACAACACATATACAAGTAGGACTCTTCGTTTTGCATTCATTACTTGGTGTATTTATTGACCCCTGATGCAGACGCTTTTTAGCGTTGAAACACGGCCTGTGTCGGGTCGTTATCTCTGATATAATAAAGACTGTTGGACTTACGTCTCCAGTGGTGAATCGTCTATTAGTCTCTACTTTTGCCTTCTGTAATTCGTCATCGTAGAGAACTTTTCATGTTCTATATTTTAGATGCATTGAATGACCTCCCGGTGGAGGTTGTGAAGATGAGAACCGTGTCAAAATTTAAAAAATGTGGGACAGGCATGTGGGATCCCTTAGGAAAAGGAGGAGTTAGTGGTTACTGAGGAAGGGCAGATTGGATGGGCCTTTTGCGGAGACGTGGAATCAGGCTCTAGCAAGTATTGTAGAATCTTTAGCCCTGCTTAGGGCAGTATCCACTCCTGCTGCTTCTTTAAGGAAGCAGGAACCTTGGTTCTCTGGGCACCTTCGTTTGCTTAGGGAGCAACCATTGGGAGAGGAAATCGAAATAAATCATATACTAATAAAAAGAAAATTCGTGAGGCTTCCATGTTTTACAAACAGCAGATTTATGTGCTACAAGGCAGTTCTATTCCGATCTGATTGTCAAGGCACCAAATTCGAAAAAGCTATATGTTATTTTACATGATTTGACATCGCTTTTGTTGGTTCATTCTCCTTCCTCTGCTTTTACAGCGGATGATCTAGATAATCACTTTTCTGGGAAAATTTTAACTTTTCGTCATGCCATGAATCAACAGACTACATCACTCCAAATTCCTCTCCTTTCTCCGGTGGCAGTCCTCCCTGATTTTCAGTCTACCACAGATATCTCACTTTCCGCTTTTACCTAGCCATCACCTTTGGATATATCCCATGCCTTAAAAATGGTTTGATCCACTACAACACCCCATGACCCATCCCTTACCCTAGGGTTGGTTTTATACAGGCTGGGGCACAGGGCAGAAATTAAGGAGGGGGCCCCTCCCCCAATCTCCCCACCCACCACTGCTGCCATATATGAAACAACTTTAAATGACTTCTTCACACACAAAACACAGACAGGCCTTCACCAAATATAGAACAAGGGATCAGAAATTAGAAAAATGGAAATATGAACACCAAAATTGAAACATGGCAAGCACTTCCATTTTGTATTGAACACAATTGGTAGCATCACTACGGGGGGGGGGGGGGGGCTATGTTCTCCCCCCCCCCCCCACTTTGGGTTCAGACCCCCCCCCCAAAATAGCCATCACTCTTGCTGTGGTTGGCAGGGATCCCCAAGCTGTACCAGCTGAAGACCACCTCCTCTGGTCCAGCAGCCAGAGCTCTGCAACTGATGGCTGTGTCCTCAAGCTGCTGCCACTGCCATTGCTGCCCCCCCACCCAGTGCATGCTCAGTTTTCATGAATGCATAAAAACCAAGCATTCACAGGCGTGGGTCAGTAGTGGCAGCAGCAGCTCAGGGACACTGCTACTGGCTGCAGAGTTTGGAAGAGTTCTGCTGTCAGAGCAGCAAAGGAAGAAGAAGTCTTCACCTGGAGAGGCCTGGAGATCCCTGCCAGCTCAGGTATTTATATTTTGCATTCAGGTGGGGGGGGGGGGGGGGGAGGGGGGAGGAGGCAGGGAGAGAATTTGGTGGTCACCCACTTGTTCAGCCTCATTTCCCCCTCAATCAACCATCTGGCTATGCCAATGAACACAATACAAAGTCATTTGTGATATACAAATCCTAAAGTTAACATATTCCAGTTAATAAATTGAAAATAAAACACTTTTTTCTACCTTTGTTGTGTGGACATTTTATTTTTCCGTCACGTTAGTCCCAGTTTCTCCATCTTCTGCTAAATCTTTTTCCAGTGACTTTTGTCTATTTGTCTTTTCTTCTCTCTCCTGTCTCGTGCTATTCCTTATCTCTCTTTTTTCGTCTCAGCCTCTCTATTTATTTATTGCATTTGTATCCCACATTTTCCCACCTATTTGCAGGCTCAATGTGGCTTACAATGCTCCGTTACGGCTTTCGCCATTCCAGAGTAGAAGATAACAATTGGTGTTTCAATCCACTCAGACGTCATCTTCTTTCTCACCCTTTTCCTTCTTTTAACTTTTCAGCTTCTTATTAACTTTCCATTTTCTTTTCTCATTCGTCCCATTTCCCATCACTCCTTCCCCAGCCTGCTATTCGCTTCCATCTTTCATCTACCCTCCATTACTACTCTGTATTCGCTATTCTCCTCTCACTAATTATTTTGCCATCCCTTCTTGGCCTGTCCTACATGGTTCCACAATTTCTCCTCCCTATCCCTCTACTGTTGGAGCCCAATATTTTCTCTCCCTATCTTCTCCCACCACCACCATCCTTGCCTAACATCTACCTGTCCCTTTTTCTCCACACCCCTATCATCTTGTCCCATCTGTCTATCCTCCTGCCCTCCCATGGTTAATCATCTCTCTTCTTCTCTCTCCCCTCCATGGTCCAACATTGTCCCTCTCTCTCTCTTGCTGCTGTTGTTCCCCTCCCACCCTATCCCACATAAGCCAGCATGTCTCCCAACCTCCTCCCCTCCCATTGTTCAACACCTGCCTCTTCTTTCCTTCCTTCCCTGTGTCCAACATATTTCTCTTTCTTTCCAACTGCCCTCCCATCTAGCATCTCTCCCTCCCTCCCCACCACTCCCAAGTCTAATAGCTTTCCCTCTCTTTTCCTTCCCTCCACCCCATTGGCATCTCTCTCTCCTCCACCATCCACTCCCCTGGTGTACTTTAAAATAGCTCCAGAGGCCCTCAACAGTCCCCCATCTCTTTCCCCTTCTTGCCACCCCAATCCAAGGTCTCCTTCCTTCCCTGTCTACCTTACAACCTGTTCTTGTTGACAGGAGATCATCACAACAGCGATTCTGATACGCTGGCTCTGACTGCCTTGGTGTTGTTCCTCTGCCGCTGCCGCGGTGTTCTAAACAGGAAGTTGCATTAAAAGGAGGTGTAATGTGACAGAGGATCAGCGCTGGGGCAGTCACAGGCAGCATATCAGAATTGTTGCCGCGGTGACGATCCCCTGTCAACAAGAACAGGATGTAAGGTAGTCAGGGAAGGGAGGGAGACCTTGAATCGGGGTAGCAAGAAGGGGGAACAGATGGCAGATCGCAGGGGACCCTGGAGCTGCCCGTTTGCCTCCTCCCCTAACGCTGGCCCTGTCTTACCCCCTTGCTGAAACAATATAGCACACCTTTTCTCCTGTTCATCTTTACAGTGATTGAGGAGAGCTTATCTCTTGGGTATGTTTCTATTGCCTGGAAAATAGTGATTATTAGACCACATCAGAAAAACCTTCACTTAAGTCAGGATATAGTCTCTAATTATCGACCTATAGTGCATCTTCCTTTCATTTCTAAGATTGCGGAATCCTTGGTAGCAGATCATCTGAATTCTTTTATTGAGCAAACTGCTGTTCTCCATTCTAATCAGATGGATTTTTGCCCAGATTATAGAACTGAGACAGCAGTAGTAGGCATGGTTACTAATATCCGAGAGGCTTTGAAAGCTAGATTGTTCTACTACTGTTAAGGGCCCCGTTTACTAAGGTGCGCTAGCATTTTTAGCACATGCTACAATTAGCGCGTGCTAAATGATAGAGTCACCCATATGTTTCTATGGGCAACTTTATCGTTTAGCATGTGCTAATCATTAGCATGTGTTAAAAATGCTAGCTCGCCCTTAGTGCTGCTTAGTAAACAGGGCCCTTAACATTTAGGCTCCCACATTTAAACTAGCCTTAGAGCTGGTGTAAGTGCGGGCGCCTAAATGCAGCAGGGATGCACACAGCTTACAATATTATGTAAGTTACGTGAGTTCATGGGAGCCCCACATATGTCCCACACAATGTGTACGCCCCCCCCCCCCCCCAGCAGATAACATGCTATGCAAAATAGTTACGTATTTACAGAATAGCACTGAGGTGGCATACTGACATAAATGTAAGTTTGTGCACATACGCAGTGTATATGCTAGTATTCTATACATTTATGCTTATAATGCGCATGTGAATGTGAACACTTACTGGTCGATATTCAGGGAGGCAGGCTGGCTAAGTGCGGTAATCGGTACTGAACTTGCACATTCAATGCCAGTCCATTTCCGGTGACTGGCATTGAATATTTGTGTATGTTTTTGTTTTTCTTGCTTGCTGGTTACATTTATAGCAGCCAAAGATAGGATTGCTATTTAGGTGGCCTGCTTTGGCTGCTAAACTTAGCTGGCGAAGTGTTGAATATTCGCGGCTAGCCGGTTAGTCACTATGCACTAAGCTTTAATATTCAGCAGAGATAACCGGCTATCTCACACTGAATATTAATGCTTTACCGATTAAATGCTATTTAGCTGGCCATGAGCCGTTCCTGGCCTGGTTAAATAGTGTTGAATATCAACAGGCTAGTTTATAGAATTGCCCTTCATGTATCTTAATAAAATAGGCTAAAATTAGGCACCTACATGGCCTTCACATGTAGACATCCTGTTATAAATCTTCAAATCTAAACTAAAAGCCCACCTTTTCGATGCTGCTTTTAACTCCTAACCCTTGTTCACTTGTTCAGAACCCTTATTTTATCATCCTCACTTTAATATTCCCTTATCTCTTGTTTGTCCTGTTTGTCTGTCCAAATTAGATTGTAAGCTCGGTCGAGCAGGGACTGTCTCTTCATGTTCAAGTGTACAGCGTTGCGTACGTCTAGTAGCGCTATAGAAATGATAAGTAGTAGTAGTATAAAATTATCCTTTACTTGCATAACTTTTGGCCATATAAATCAATATAGAGTCACAAATTATTTGAATAAAATGGGGCAGGGTTAGAGACATGCTGAGGATAGATCCAAATATCTGAATAGCAGCACTGTTTAGCTACTAATCCAGATAATTTATGCATAAAAATGTCTGCAGATACAGCAGTGCTATCTTTCTATGGATAAGTTATCTGTCATGGTTGAATATGCCCATAACTTGTGCGTATCTTTGTGCAGATGCCTTCCTGCTGAATATTACCCACTTGCTTTCAGCCTTGATGTTTTGAAAGATGGACTATAAGAGTTTGCAATACATAAGCAGGGAAACAGTAGTTTAAATTATATTTAACTACTGTAAAGCTAATCATATATTCTTATGGATGACATTTGAAACCAAAGATATAAAGCTCTGAATTGGTTAATGTGCTATATATAAAACATTTAATGTCTAGCAGCCCCATGCAAAGTGGGAATAATACTTAGAGTTCAATGTACTGATTTGACAAAATTTTACAGTTTAGCAATGGAACTTCTGACTTATTTTAAATCTGATAGTTGAATTTCACGAGAAACTGAGCATTCCCAGTTAAGGAAAACGCATGAACAATCCAGCCCTCCCCCCATATCACTCTCTTACATAGAGATAGTGATATCTTAAAATGGTAACTTACTTTGCTTGTATGAATTGCTGGTACCAGTAAAAATCTTGTTTTTCAGGTACTGCAAGAGTAGGTGACATGAAGATAGAGGAGGAAGTGGCAAGCTAAGAGTGAGTTCTGAAAAAAGAAAAATGAATTTGATCTTATTGTCCTCTTTGTGTTTCTGTTAAAATACCTGAATTAGGCATCTGTATGGATTCAGGCTTATTTTGTAAGTATTTGTTGTATTGGTTGTTGGAATGTTGTTTGTTACTTGGTTATGTAATTCATTTAGTAGCCACTCCTAGTACAGCTCTGACTTCAGTTATATACTGTAGGTATAAAAGTTTAAAGTTTGTTAAGGATTTGCTGTACTACCTCATTTGCAAAACACATCATGGCAGTTTACACTCAAATTACACTGAAATCAGAGCTATGTTTAGGATGCAGTGGAGTTCGGTGTGCTAATAAAAGACAGGCCTTTCTCTTTCTCACTCTCTCTCTCTCTCTCTCATATACATACACATGCAGCCTCTCCAGGGTCTCTGGGTGTTGATTACTGTGCCACCTAGGATTTACAGGGTTCTGGGATGGGACTAGCTAAAGCTGTAAAGCCATTACCCCTAGAAACAGTCACTCTGTCACTGATAAAGGTAGCCCTCCCAGTTTCTGGAGAGCACCAGGAGCCAGATGAACTAAAAACCTAAGAAGCCAGCAACGTGGTTTTTAAACCAGTTCTAGCCAGCCTAGCGAGCAAGTAGTAAAACGAGACATGCACAAAAGGGTTCTTGGAGCCATTTTCCTGTCACGGTAGCAGTTAACGAAAACGGAATGCAAATGATCTAAAAGGTATTATAATGAGTTAATTAGTATTATAATGTGCATGCAAGGCAGATGCATAGCTGTTTTCTGACCCCATGCACAAAAACAGTCCCTACCTTTTGTTGCGTTCTCGAGGACCTTGGCATTCTGTCAGGCTTCTTCCCTGGGAACCCTGGGTACGTGAGTCCTTGGACCACGGCCGAGGAGCGGCAGTGGCAGGCAAGATCACCTTCGGAGCAGAGAAGAGACAAGGCTGGACTGGAACCCCGGACTGGAGTCCTGCACTGGAACACTCGGGACTGGAACGCACCGGACCGGAACACACTGGAGTAGGCTTCACCTACGCTTAGCTGCCTTTCCTCGAGGGTTGAGCCCTCAGGTTCGAGCAGCCGGTAGGGCTTACAGGAAATCCAGAACTGGAACCAGCAACAGGAACAACCGTAGTCAGGATCCAGCAGTGCTCCCAGGTACCTAGGCTAACGTGAGACAGGCAGGCAGGGAATGTCCGGGTTCTGGCAAAAGTCCGAGACAGGTGGCTGGCAGAGAAGATCTGAGTACAGGCAAAAGTCCGAGACAGGTGGCTGGCAGAGAATAACTGAGTATAGGCAATAGGCAGAGACAGGCGTGGTCAGGTTCAAAGCAGGAGTCTCTGGGCAGGTGGCTAGCAGAGCAGTAGATAGGTACAGGCAAGGGTCAGAACCAATAGCAAGACTAGGGCTGGAGCTCCAGTAACAAGGAGAACTGGCAAAGGACAAGACTAGGGCTGAAGCTCCAGAAACCAAGGAAACCCCACCGGGGAAAACCAGAGGCTAAACTCAAGAGACCTAGAAGCTGTACACAAGCTAACAAGCAGAGCAGTGCCCAAGCTAACTAGGCAAACACTAGGAACTCACACAGAGCAAACACAGAAGAACTAGTAAAGCTGTACACAGGCTACCAAGCAAGGCTGTGCCCAAGCTAACTAGTCAAACACTAGGCAATCACACAGAACTGGACAATGTAGCAGTGCACAGAGCACTCTAGCATACCAGGGACCTTATACGATGCAAAGGCAAAGGCTGCAGTCTCTAAGTGATTAATAAAGCCCTTCAACACCAGAGACACAGTTGCAGCAATCTCTAAGTAACTACGGAGGCTGTTCAGGCACAAACCACAGAGCAGGCAGAAAGCACAGTGAAACACAGAGAGGCTTCCCACACCCAGGTGTAGTGTAGTGAAGCAATTAGAGTCATGCTGGAAGCAGCCAGCACACAGAGAGAGAGAGAGAGAGCTAACCCAGGCAACACCCACAGGTGCAGTATAGTGAGGCAATTAGTGTCATGCTGCTGGATGCAGCCAGCACAGAGAGCCAGAGCTAGCTCAGAAAGGACAGACAGAAGAAACAGGAGCCAGCTAGGAAGCTGATCCCCAGGAACAAGGTAAGTCTGAGGGTGGTCATGGCCACAGACGTGACACCTTTACTGTGGAAAACCTAATGGGAGGTCTGCACCTCTCGTTAATGCCTGGCTGGGGCTGCTGTGAGCTGTTGTGGGTGCAAGAATTATAGAACTCACTATCAGGAAGGCATGGAATGGACCACTATACTATTGTATAGTTTACCTTCTGTTCAAGTTGTAGTTGGGGATGTGGCTTTGGAGCTGGATGGGGAATTAGAGGGAATACTAGTGAAACGTATTTGGACCTCTTTTTCACAGATTGAAAAGGTGATGGTGATTCGGTTAATAAGTAGGTTTGTTTGGGGATGCTGCTATTTGGATCCGTGTTCAGATGAACTACTGAAATTTATACTATGTAGGTTAATTTTGAGGTTAACAAAATTGATCAATTCCCTTGTAGCTGTTGGGTGTTTTCATGAAGAGATGGGTAAAATTATTTTAAATCCGTTGCTTAAGGGAGAGAAACTGGATACAGAAGACTGTAATAACTATCACTCCATTGCAACAATGCTTGACAGCCTAAACTCAGTGGCTTCAGTCACAAAATTTGGTTCTAAATCCAGAAAACATAACCACATTCCTCTTCCAACTCTGGTTCCTCGTCTGTTCGATATGGCAATTAAGCGTATTCAATCTTTTCAGTACTTAGAGGTTATATTCAATTCTTTTCTTAACTTTTGAATCACACATTTCTCATGTGTTGCAAATGGGTTTTCTGACACTGCATCACTTGCGTTCTCTTCGGGGTTTTCTGAGTTTTCCAGCAATGTGCACACTTATTCAAGCATTTAAAATATCACGTTTAGATCAGGGCATTTCCAAGATGGCAACTCGATGTTGCGTGTGAGCGATCGAGCTACTCTGGATTAAGAATTGTTACCTCGTCTATTTCCTAAAATGTCTCATACCAAGAGGAAAGGAGCGGTAAAGAACCCACCGCCATCGGTTCGTACCTCTTCGCCTATCCAGACAACGCTTGACCGCTTCACAACAAATTTCACACAAGATACCGGTGTTCAGCAGGCCGCTGTGAGTGCTGACGAAGGAGCGTCGGCCCACCAGGCAATAGAAACAACTCTTTTGCCACCGGAGGTTAATCCCCCACCTTGTCCAGCTCATCAACGGGAGAGGGGGTCAGATCCGATTGCTTCGGAAGACGAGGGCGACGGATCTGTTAATCGCGGCTCCCCCCCCCCCCAATGAGAGCAGAGGAATCATTCTTGGAGCTACAAGCTCCCCAGGTGGTGACGCTGGAATTGATCTGGAAAGCCATACAAGACCTCACAAAAACGATAGCGAATTCGGCCCGGGAGACCACATCACTTGTGAGTAAAGTTAATGCTTTAAATAAAACTGTGGAAAATTATACTTTAAAAACTCCAAGAAAATCTTTTGTGGATCCCGGGTTTGGATATACCTGGATGTGACTAAAAATACTCAAGACAGGAGGAAATTATTCCTTGCACTTAGAGAGGAAACTAGGGCAATGGGCGCTTCATTTCTCTTGTCTTTTCCATGTAAATGTATTGTAAAATATCTAAATGTTAAATATGTTTTCTTTGAGCCTGATCAACTTAAAAGTTTCTTGGATTGAAAAAGGCTCTCCAGTGGATCCCAGGGAATAGTTTAACAGCTGATTAATATAGTAAGAATGTGAATTTGAGTTAAGCCGATTTCCTATGATTTTACATGTGATCTCCTTATCTATATGGAACGACCCCCATTTTTGAGGTCTAAGAAAGAGATTAATAGTATTGATGTTTGTATTGTGGAAAACTTTTTGTTTAAAACAAATTTTTTAACTCTGTGTTACTTTTACAAGATGTAAGGCTTGTTAAAATCAATCAATCAATCAATCAATCAATCAATCAATAAATATCACGTTTAGAGTACTGTAATTCAGTTTGTGCAGGTATTACTAGTCATCAATTATGCCGCTTCCAGACCCTACAGAATACAGCTGCTCATTTTCTATTTTGTGCTAAACGATTTTATCATGTTATACCCTTACTCCGCTCTGTACACTGTCTGCCTATCAAATTCCATGTACAATTTAAAATACCGTGTTTAGCCTTTAAGGCTTATCATCTTGGAGTTCCTTCTTCTTATTTATAAAATGTGGTTATTCATTATTCCTTATACTCCGTCTTGTACATTAAGGTCAATGGATGGTCATTGTTTCGTCATTCCACTACCTAGGCTAGTCCATTATGATAATACTAGATCTGCTGCATTTTTATTTTTGACACCTAAATTGTGGAACAACCTTCAAAAATATATTAGAACAGAACTATTTCCCAAAATTCAAATTAGAGAGTTGCATGGGGACAGAAATCTTACCCATCCCCACCCGATCCTGCTGGAATATTACCTGTCCCCGCTGGAATTTTGCTCGTCCCCACCCATCCCTGCAAGAATTTAACCCATCCACATTCATCCCCACAAGAATTTAACCTGTCCTCACCCAGTCCCGCAAGAATTTAATGGTGCATTAAAAAAAATTCCGTCAGCTCTCACTCTCTGGGTTCGAGACACAGCGTGGCAGGCAAGGAAGGAACGGAAGTTGGAATACTCTGGTACACACAGGTAAGACTAAGACTTGTCTCTTATTCACTGACACTTTGTACTAAGAGGTCGCCACATGCACGTGCCAGTAGGTCAAGTCCCCGCTCCCCCCCACACACACCCCTGCCACTGCTGCTTCTCTAGATGCTACCTGCTAAATGATTGTGGACCGTCACTCTGTCCCGTGATACAAAATACCAAAAGATATATACAGAGTGTGTGAATGCAAATATATTACCCCTAAGGGCTATTTGACTAAGGTGAGGAAGAGTCTCATATATAATCCATGATAAGAATACTTTCATTCAACAGGTGAATCAATTCTTCGTGTTCATGTCTTAATCATTGACTCAGCCTCCACCATCCTAACTATACTACCAAAACAGTGACTTACACAAAATTCTCTATATATTAATTAATGTACACTGCACTTATCTTAGGCAGGTTGGTGTGCTCTTAAACCCCGACAGGTCCCCGTTTCGTATTCACTTTATCAAGGGGGAGTGCCACCAATTCCGATTACTGCCCCAGACATATATGTGTGCTGACTTGTTGCCAGCTAGATAGATGATTGGAGGTGGTGTATTTAATCAGCCAACGGAGGGTCAACAGACATACAGTGTTTTTCCATGAAGAGCAGTCATCCAGCGTTTATGTGGAAACACTTTTACAGCGTCCAAGCGGAAGGCGTGGCATCTGTAGGAAAAGGACTATCTAGCTGGCAGGACTGAGTTTTGATCATTTGTGCATGATATAATGTATAAGTATGGTAAAACATATGTAAAATAAGAAACAGCATAAGTATGCAGTTTAAAATGTAAAACCAGTTGTTTTGTATTTAAATACAGGTGGTGCAAGGTGAGTGGAGGAATGAATGTGTGAGGTTTTAACATTAGGTAGCAGTGCTGGTGAGGTTAGTGGGCATTGCAATACAATAAAATGTTTTTGTGATATGAAACAAATACTGGAGTCTTTGTGTAGTAGATATTAAAAGTGACTCTGGAATTAAAAGAGTTATCCCCTAATTAGTAATTTTGGTACTTAGATTTTAGCAAAGTCTTTGACACAGTTCCACATAGATGACTAGTAAATAAACTGAGTACCATCAGTATGGGTCCTAAAGTGATTGACTGGATTAGGAACTGGTTGAGTGGAAGGCAACAGAGGGTAGTGGTAGATGGTGCTCATTCTGAGGAAAAGGATGTTACCAGTGGTGTGCCGCAAGGTTTTGTTCTTGGGCTGGTTCTTTTTCACATTTTTGTAAACGATATTGCTGAAGGGCTGTCTGGTATGGTTTGTCTCTTTGTGGATGATACCAAACTTTATAATAGGGTGGACACCCCGGAGGGTGTGGATGGCATGAGGAAGGATCTAGCAAAGCCTGAAGAATGGTCCGATAATTGGCAACTAAGATTTAATGCTAAGAAATGCAGGGTCATGCTCTTGGGGATAACATGAGGAAAGACTTAGTGAAGCTAGAGGAATGGTCTGGAATTTGACAGCTTAGATTTAATGCTAAAAAATGCAGGGTAATGCATTTGTGCTGCAAAGACCCGAGAGAACGGTACAGTTTAGGGCATGAAGAACTTTTGTGTACAAAAGAGGAGAAGGATTTGGGTGTGATCATCTTAAGTTGGACAAAAAGGTAGAACAGGCGATGGTGAAAGCTAGAAGGATGCTTGGGTACATAGGGAGAGGAATGGCCAGTAGGAAAAAGGTGGTGATAATGCTCCTGTTTACTCTGGTGAGACCTTTAGAATATTGTGTTCAATTCTGGAGACCTCACCTTCAAAAAGATATAAACAGGATGGAGTCGGTCCAGAGGGTGGCTACTGAAATGGTCAGCGGTCTTCATCATAAAGTGTATGGGGACAGACTTAAAGATCTCAATATGTATACTTTGGAAGAAAGGCGGGAGAAGGGAGATATGATAGAGATATTTAAGTACTTATGTGGCATAAATGCACAGAAGGCGAGTCTCAATTGAAAGGAAACTCTGGAATGAGGGCATAAGATGAAGGTGAAAAGGGATAGACGCAGAAGTAACCTAAGGAAATACTTCTTCACAGAAAGTGTAGTGAATTTGTGGAACAGCCTCTCTGTGGAAGTGGTGGACACGAAAGCTGTGTCTGAATTCAAGAGAGATTGGGACAAGTACATAGGATCTCTAAGGGAGTAATAGGAAGAGTAGATGGCATGGATCGGCAGACTGTATAGGCCATATGGTCTTTATCAGCCTACATTTTTTTCTGTTTCTGTGTTTACTTGGACAGGTAAATGATTGTAACTTACCTTGAGCCTGGGTGAATTTGGAAGAAGTAATTAAATCTAAAAAAAATCTTGTCCAGTAGCCATGAATGAATCCATGATATCAACTGTTTCAAAGAGTGGGGATCCCGAGGACAAGAGATTTATCACAGGAGTTGTGATACCAATGGGCTCTTGTTTTATGGCAGTAGAAGCTCAACCATACATTGGAGGGTTCTGGTTTTACTTTACTGACAAATAAATGTCAATGGTGTCTTAAGCAGTTATAATTTTTTGATCAATGGCATAGTTCTTACTGCACTAGATATGTTTGATTGACAGTCTTCTGATGCATGCCAGGCATTGCTGCTGAATGATATTGTAGCATTTATTCAATCAATCATGTTAGCACAACACAGTAATCCTCCTCTTCCTGTACAGAGCTCATCAATGGTGCTCTGGATCATTAGCTCAAGAAGTTAATAATGTAACCCCTCTTTTCCATAATACAGTAGAATTCCAATTAACTGGCCTTCAGTTATCCAACATTTCTGACAGTCAGAAATCCAGGCTCCTGAACATTGAGGCACCACCACCACCACACTCATTGCAACCCCCCCCCCCCCCCCCCCCCCCCCATAGTAGCAGCTGCACCTTTCTGAACACAACCCTTCAAAGTGCCTTCTCCTGCACCTACTTACCCAAACAGTATCTCTACATTTGGAAGAGCCACTTGTAAAATAGTGTGCAAATTCCCCCTCTTCATGTGCTATCTAATATCTTCATGTCCCATCTAATATCTGCCTCTTTCAACCTCAAATATCTTATAATTCGATTATCATGGGGAAAAAACTATTTCAAGGGAGAATATATCTTAGATTTGGTTACTTCAAACTTAATCAAAAAGGGCTGAGTTCTCAGGTTGCAAACCTTTTAGCAAAGATTTCCTAAAGAAACGTAAATATCAATACAAGATCAAATTTGTAGGTGGACATGATTGTACAGCACAAAGGATACATACTGCTGAGGAAAGTTTGTGAACCCCCAAGTTTACAGCAATAACATACAGTGGATATAAATTAAACAATTTCTTGTTTTTTAAGACATAATATACAAAGCAGGAAAAATAAGACTAATTCAGAATCAATGTGTGAAATAGTAAGTGAACTCTAGTTTCTATAGCACAGTTAATTGGCTAATTAGAATCAGGTGCTTTATGTGGCAACAAGTAAACCAGTCTGTAGCGTAAGTCCACATGACTGCATTTGGGTATCCTGCCCTACATACAGGTCCAAAACATTTTGAATTTGGTTTTCACCATAAAAGCTATTGGGAGCTTGTCATGCCACGATCAAAAAGAAATTCTGGAGAACGTACAAGTGATGCTTATCTGTCCATTCATCCTATCAGACAGAAATAGAAAAAGTTGAAGATTACATGTTCTGCTCTGCCTCAGGCTTTATCTACACAGGAGATTAGCATGCAGTTAACCAGACTATAGAACATCACTGTAAAGACTCAGAACTCTTGAACCAAAATCATCTTTAATACAAATTCAAACAAAGGAAAATAACTTACAGTTCTAGAGTGTTGAACAAGAGTGTCTGCCCTGCAGATTTTAGTCTGTCTCTACCAGCTCTGTCTCTGTCTCACTGCAGAAATGATAAATAGTAGTAGTAGTAGTAGCTTTCAGCACTGGATGCTGTGAATACTTTTCAACTGGTAAAAACTTGAAGGGAGAGTATGTAACAAAATACAGCAAATCAGCTTACAGATTTTATAAAAGCATATTTACTCTTTCCAAAAATACTAGGACTTATGGGCACGCAATAACGCTACAGAGTAGTACATTTAAAACGAATTGGAGAAAATATTTCCTCCCTCAACTTGTAATTAAACTGTGGAATTCGTTGCCAGAGAACGTAGTAAAAGCAGAATTCTGTCCCAGTATGGCAATACTTATGTTCATGCTGCAGATACACTCTCAACCCCAATAGAGAGAGAGGGGGGCAGGCTACAGCCCAGCATACACAGGGATAAGGGCCAGCCAATAGGAAAAGTCCCATAAGCATAGGCGCCTGGTATAAGAGGCTTGGAGAGGCAAAGCCTCCCCTGCTAAAGCAGGATGGATCAGCTGTGGAGTCCCGCTGCTCTGAGGGGTTTCAATTGTTGATTTACCTCCATCCTCACAGCAGGAGCTGCAGTGAAAGCCCTCTAGCCTTGTGTAACCAGTTGTAGAAATTGGTTTATGGTTTAATTTGTTTACCGTACTGCTGGGAGAGCAGGGGGGGGGGGGGGGGTTGGCTGGAGGTGTCCTGGGTTGCCAGGGAGATATTTAACGAGGATGACTTCCTGACCTGCACTGAGGACAGATAGCAGCAGAATCGGATACTGGGCCAGCATGATCAGAAAAAGTCACCAGACAACAAAGGTAGAAAAGATCATTTTATTTTCATTATAGTGTTTGGAATATGTCCACTTTGAGAATCAGGTGCTCAACATTAAAAGTTTACATTTATTTGCTTATTTATGGCATTTTATCCCACATGAATTAGGGTGTTTTGTGGCTCTACATGAGAATTGTGATGATATGATCCCTTGTTTCATATTGTTGACAGTCTGCATTTTCTGTATGGGTGGTATATTGGTGTATTAGGTTCTGCCCAGTGTAATATTTATGGTACAGTAAGGTTCTGAGTGTGTTTTTGCACAAAGTTGTGCATAGTGTTTTGCAGTTGAGCGATTGTGGTTAGAATATGCTTTGAGCAACCACTTTATTCTTTGACATAAGATACATATCTAATATCTAAATTTAATAAAAGGTATTAATTGTGACTTTTATTTTTATTTATTTATTTTTTCTGTGTGTTATCAGACAATTATGGATTTAAGCCCCACCCCTGGCCCCACCCCTAACCCCGCCCCCTTTAGCCTCCCCAAACAGTTGGGCCACCGACCGCCTATGCCCATAAGGCATAGAGAACTGGGACACGTGCTCAGGAAAAGCCTATTACAGAGCACTGCAGGAAGACTAAGATTTGTAGTCCAAAGGCACTTCTTCCCTTTCTTAAAGGCACAAAAGCACTGTAAACTGGTACAGGCAATGCAATCTGATATAAACAATGTCCAACATATATATGTAAACAATAGGCAACCTGTCTCCATGCAAGTGGGGGCAGAACATTGCAGGGAATCTACCCCGGAGAGGTTGTCCTACAAAGATCATCTGAAAAGCAAACCAGAAAAACATCCACAAAATCGCAAAGAGCCTAAGACTAACCTGTAAAAATCTGCAAGCCTTTGTTGTTGCAGCTGATATGAGAGTTCATGTATCAACCATCAGGAAACTGTGTTTCTGGGAAGATATGGTTCTGTAAAAAGAATGATGCTGCTTGCCTTGGGCTCACCAAATAGCACCTGGATAACCCACAAGATTACTGGAATAATGTTCTCTGGTCTGGTAAGTCAAAAATGAACTTTTTGGTTACAATAATGTGGTGCGGGAGATATGTGAGTAGGGACCACATTACCTGTATCAGGACATGGATGGCCAGCCATCATTGATGGAACAATGAATTCTGCTTTATATCAGGAAATTGTAGTAGAGAACATCAAGCCATTTTTCTATGAGCTGAAGCTGAGTGGAAAATGGATTAGACAGCAAGTCAAAGACCTAAACATTTAAGTAAATCTACTACAGAATGGCCAAAGGAAATATTTCATGTTGTGGATTGGGCAAGACAAAATCCTGATCTAAACACCCTAGATTGGGATCTGAAGTGAATTGTTCATGGAAAAAAAGTCCTCAAATGTCAGAGGTGAAACAGTTGTGTACAGAGCAAAGGGTCAAAATATGTCAAGGGTCACATGAAATGAAAATAAAAAAGGTGGGAATATAAGCCAGGCTATCCAAAGACCGGAACCAAAATGAAATTAAAATAAACAGCGTTTAATAATTTCCAAACAAATGATAATAAAACAATTTCACATTAAAAATGACTCAACACAACGTTGTGTTTCGGCCAGATTGCATCAGGAGTCTATAAACAAAAACAATAAATAAATAAATTCATAAATAGGGTATACATAAATATAATATACAAACAAGAGGAACATATATGAGATATCAAACATCGAAATAATTACCATGCTAATATGAATACTGAAAATCATATTCTGTAAAACGTATTGCATGTAATCGCCTATAACAAAAATCTATGAACAAGGAAAAATGACTAAATCCACAAAAAACTCATATATGAAATATAAATATGACACATATATCAAACACATATTCACTTGTGGTGAATCGTCATCTAAGCACTTATCATCTTTATTTGGCTTTAACTGCATATGTGACCAAATGTACTATTGCTTACGTTCTCTTCTGGTTTTTGCAGACCATTTTTAAGGTCCTGTCTGCAGATCTTTCATTTGAGATCTTTCATTTGTGATTTGAGGTTAGTCTTCCATAATTTTTGTTTTATTTTCATTTTTATTCTTACATTATACTTCTTTATTTTTCACCTGTATTTTTTCTTCTTCTCTTTTTTCTTATATATATTTTTTTCTTTACAGATTCCTTTATTATATCAATTGATGATCTTAATTGACTGTTGACCTTAGTTACAAGGTTAGTCCTTCTCACATTTTATAAACACCTATGTATGTATATGTAAACCCACACTTTTCGTAGTTTATGGTTTATGACGTTTATAATTATTATGGCATTTGCTTGATATATGTGTCATATGTTATATTTCATATATGAGTTTTTTGTGGATTTAGTCATTTTTCCTTGTTTATAATTATTAGGGTTACAAGGTTTGATATATGTAAACTAGAACAGCCTGTCCTAATGACATTGAACCTCCTGGCAACCTTAGTCCTAAAAATCTTTGTTCTGGTTTTAATCTGATACCGTCAGTGGTCTAATCTTGAAATAATCTCTGCTTGCATTTGTATAAACATTAGAAACACAGTGTGTCCTTTGTTTAGCAAATGAGCAGAGGCAGCAAATGTAATTTTTCTGGAGGGTGTATTACTTATAGAAGAATGCGGCTGTCCAGAAATAAATGCAGTACAAAAATGTACCTTGAGAGGGAGAAATGACTTTGGTTTGTTATGGTCAAGGTTAACTATAATGCAGAACTGTTGTGTGTGTCATCTATAGAGAGAGCAATATAACTTGGCATAAACTTACATATAGGTCTGGTATTTTTTGGCCCAATGGTTTCCTTCTGCTTCTTTTGAAATTGCAGCTTTATCAGTACTGGTTTCTACTGGGCTATGGTGCCAGGAGCCTAAATTACCACTACCTGGGATTTTCCAAATTGTGCAAGACCTGCCTTCCTTTCCTCATCTAGTTCAGCCATTACAACAGCAGTCCTTGACCTAGGAACACAGACCACAGTCTGACTAGTAGGCATCACCACTGTGTGATGGCTGTGACCTCAATCCTCCTCTAACTCTAATTATGTTTAATTAGGAAACTTAGATCTTCTTCTGATTTACAGCTGATAGGGGGGTGGGATTATGCCTGTGGGAAGAAGTGTAGGAGGTGAGGAGGACCAGAGGGGGAGGTATTCGTTGGACTATAAAGGGGAAAGATAAGGGAATTACATGTTGAGTTTAGATAGGAGTTTGAGAAGGATGTACTCCTTTGGTTAAACTCATAAGAATTGCCCTCATCCTGTCTGTGTCAAAAAACCCCAAAAGGCTGGGTGGACTGTCTACAGCTTTAGTCCACTCCAGATAGAAGGCTAAGGCTCGCTTCCAATCCAAGATAAACAGCACACTCTCACCAGGATGGGCATATGGTTTTGAGAAAAATGGAAGAACGATTGACTGATTAAGATGGAACTCCGACAGTACCTTGGGAAGGAACTTAGGTTGCGTGTGAAGAACTACTTTTTTGTGGTGAAACTTAGTGTACAATGGGCCAGCTGCTAGGGCTTAAAGCTCTCGGTGGGCAACTCGGTGGTCTTTTACGCCAATGCAGGGTGTAACTGAGATAGATTATTTGAAGTGCCCTCCAGTTGGAGGTTACAAGAGGCCACCTGTGCTGGAAAAAATTCAGCTTCTCCCCTACCAGTAGGCCATTCGGGATGGTTACTTTGAGTGCAACAATGCTCTCTTGGAGCCAGTCAAAAGCTTGTCCCTTGCTTCGACTGGGGTAACGGCCAGGTATTCTGAGGATGGGGTGGGAGAGGCCAAGAATGCTGGGCCTGGGGCTGCTGGGCAGAATGGGAAGGCAGCAGGAGCCTACGCATTTGAAAGTAGTAGGTTCATCTCTAGTCCCACTCAAAAACCTCTGTGAAGAAGAGGATGTAGCTGAAGAATGCCGAGATAGAGTTTGGATGGTGTCTGTATGTTTCTTTATGAGGTCAGCAACCTCCTGCACCTTATTTCCAAACAAATTACCACCCTGGCAAGGCATGTCCGCCAACCTCTCCAGAACCACCAGTTTAAAGTTAGAGACACGCAGCCATGAGAGTCTATGTATCCCCATACCCATAGCGTAGAATCTAGACACTATCAGAACAGAGCTCTGTGGCTTTCTCCTGTAGGAGAATATCTGCAAGACTTAGTGTACTGCGAACCAAAGACTGCAACAAAAGGCTCGTATAGAGCTAGTAGGACAGGTTGGGGGCAATGAGTATCAAGGCCTGAAAAGTTTTCCTCCAAAATGAATCTAGTTCCATGACCTTTCTACCTGGGGGCGCCGAGGCATGAGTCCTGGAATTCCTAGCTCGTTTGAGAGTGGATTTGACCACCAGAGAGTGGCGTGGCAGTTGAGTCCTCTTGAATCTGAGAGCTTTCTGGATATGATACTGTGTATCCACCTTCTTAGAAGCAACCTGCACTGAGAAGGGAGATTCCCAGTTCTTCATCAGTGCATCCTTAAGGATAGGATGCAATGGTATAGTGACTCTTCCTTAAGAGGAGACTCATAATGCAGGACAGACCACATCTTCACCATGGGCTATTTGTCCATTTCTAACTTAAATGATATGGTAGAAGCCATCTTCCTGATAAAACTGGTGAAAGAGAGACCCTCAGATGGATAGTTACATCTCTTTTGAGATGGGGAGGGATCAGAAGTATCTCATGACTCCTCCTCGGAGAAGTAATATGAGTCCTCCTCTGAGTCTAATGAGTAGTCCAATCAGACTCTTCACCATACTCAGGTTGTACTGAGTCTGTTCCTGACTCAACTTAGTGGATCCATGTCCACGCCCTGAAGAGTCCTGAGGTACAGCCCTATTCTTTGACTCCAGGAAAGCTTCCTTCCTCAACGTTGAGAGTTGTTACTGTATGTGTCAAGGTTGACATTGATACCCTTTGTTGTACAGGAGTTGCAAATCTCTGCAGTGGCATTGAAGGAGCCTCAGGAAGAACCTGGGTTTGATCCACAGTTGGTTCAAGTTCCTTCAATGCCTGAGTGATTTGCAACTGCTCATCGAAGGAAGGCATTGGCAAAAGCAGAGGAGTCTGAAGAAAGACAGCCCAAAAAAGCGTCAGTGTTGGACCAGTAGTGAGGACCTGGCTGCTGGGAGACTTTTGCAGTGGCATCTCTTCTTGAGTACCGGTAATGCTGATGTCATGGTACTCCCAGCAATGTGCATTGATGAGGACCAATGCTTATGCTTCTGGGCTTCCCCCAATGCACAGCATTATGGTCCTTCAGTGAATTTATTTATTTATTTATTGCATTTGTATTCCACATTTTCCCACCTTTTTGCGGGCTCAGTGTGGCTTACAATACATTATGAATGATGGAAATACAGTTTGTTACAATTCGGTTATGGATTACATTGTGAAGAGTTATACGAGACAAAATCAAAGTATCGTTAAGGAATATATCAATGGAAAAGAACATTGAAACATTGGAAGGAAACAACGGGAAACTAAAGGGCAATATATAATAACGAAAAACATATGGTATACATTTTCTATAATTAAAGGTATGAGTGTGGTGAGATTTCAGGATTGAGAATTCATAAGTGGATGTGTTGATGTATAACTGAACAGTGAGTGTGGATTTTATATGACATCAAACCTGTGCATGTTTTCGGTGACGGGTCCAATGCTAACCAGTCCCAGGGCTACTCTCAGCGCCTGATTTCAAAAGAGGTAGAGACTTCCTCGATACCAGTGCACTCCCAGTGAATGTCGAAGTCTTGGCAGCCATTGAGATCGATGCTTCTGCTGCCGAAGTAGATCTATCAGCCATCGAGGAGCCAAAAGGCTTCTCCTGTTGAACCTGCCATGCCCTCTGTGATCTCAGCTGCATTTGCAAACAGAAAGAACAACAGTTAGGCTTATGGTCAGATCCAAGGCACACGATGCACCAGTTGTGCGGATCCATTATAGAAATCACCTGATTACATTGGGAGCATAATTTGAAGCCACTGGGGGTTTTCTTGGACATCAAGAAAAAAATCATGGCCAAATTACTCCTCAACTTTGAACCAGGAAAAGAGGCAGTGTTCAAATTGAGGTTAGGGCTTGCAGTATGCGAAAAATAAAGAAAACTTTAAGGGCCAAAATAACTAAAAGAAATTAAAGGGAAATTGAAGAAAAAGGTAAAAAAGAAAAAATTATCCTACTGGACAGAAAAAACCCGCTCGATAAGGCACTATTAGTAAGCACTGTGAGGAGAAAATTATGACGCCTCTCTGCTCTGTGAAAAAACGAAGACTGAAGGATCTGTGCTCGCGTGTCAGGCACCAGCGCATGTGCAGTGGGACGCTGCTAGAAAGCTCTTCATCTTACTAGTCATCATCTGCACCAGGCTCCAACGAATGACATCATCTAGCTGTGAGAATACGACAGCCTGCTTATATTCAGAGTAATATTTCCTCCTATTCATTTTAAAGTATTACCATGTAACTTCATTGAGTGTCCTCTAGTCTTTGTACTTTTTGAAAGAATAAAAAATAGATTCACTTTTACCCGACATGCCAGGGGATTCAGTATCCTTTTGCACCAAGGATGTATCTCCAGAGACTTTTGCCCAGGAGGGAACAATTAGGATGGCCGTTGTAGTTGGAGATTTGATCATTAGGCATGTAGATAGCTGGGTGGCTAGTGGACCTGAGGATCACTTTGGTCACTTATTTCTGCCTGGTGTGAAAGTGGTGAACCTCATGCGTCACCTAGATAAGATTTTTGACAGCGCTGGGGAGGAGCCAGCTGACTTGGTACGTGTGGATACCGATGACATAGGAAAATGTGGGAGCAAGGTTCTGGAAGCCAAATGTACACTCTTAGGTAGAAAGTTGAAATCCAGAACCTATAAGGTAGCATTTTCAGAAGTGCTTCTTGTTCCATGGGCAGGATCCAAGAAACAGGCAGAGCTCCAGAGTCTCAATGCGTCGATGAGGTGATGGAACAGGGAGGAGGGTTTCAGATTTGTTAGGAACTGGGCAACATTTTGAGGAAAAATGTGCTCCACCTTAACCAAGGTGGAACCAGGCTGCTGGCATCAACATTTTAAAAGGTGATAAAGCAGCTTTTAAACTAGAAACTGGGGGAAGGCTGACAATCACTTAAGGTATCTTTAAAAGATTTCACCAAAACAGGGAAGATAGGACATCCAGATAGTGAGGTTGCAATAGAGACAATAAGGTGTCTTTAAATAAAGAGCAGATACATTTTAAAGATTGCAAATTGTCACTGGGGGAAGGCTGATAGTCACTCAAAAGCACGGAACAAATTATATCACAGTGATAGTGTGGATTGAATTGGGGGGGGGGGGTAGCATTATATGTTAAGGAGGGCCCTGAATCGAATACACTAAAGATTCTGCAGGATACAAAACACATCTTGGAATCCCTATGGATAGAAATTGCACTTGTAATGGGGAAAAGGATAGTGATAGGAGTGTACTACCGTCCACCTGGCCAGGATGAATAGACAGATGCAGAAATGTTATCAGAAATTAGGAGGGCTAACATACTGGGGAACACAATAATAATGGGTGATTTCAATTACCTTGATATTTACTGGGTAAATGTAAAATTAGGGCATGCTAAGGAGGTAAAATTCCTTGATGACTGCTTTATGAAGTAGCTGATTCATTAACCAACAAAAGGGGAACGACCTAGTCCTTAGTGGAGCACTTGATCTGGTGCAGGAGATAATGGTCTTGAGGCCTCTTGATAACAGTGATCATAACATGATCAGATCTGATATAATATCTGGAGTAAGTACACACAGGAAATCCAATATATTAGCATTTAACTTTCAAAAAGGAGACTATGATAAAATGAGGATGATGTTAAAAAAAAATCTTAGAGGAGCAGGTCAAAGATTTATATCAGGCATGGATGCTATTCAAAAATACCATCCTGGAAGCCCAGCCAGATATATTCCATGATACCAAATTCTGTAATAGGGTGGACACCCTGGAGGGTGTGGATGACATGAGGAATACCTCAGTGGTGTCAATATACAGGAGGCGAGCCTTTTTCAAATGAAGGAAAACTCTGGAATGAGGGGCCATACGATGAAGTTAAGGGGAAATAGACTTAGGAGGAATCTAAGAAAATATTCTTTCACTGAAAGGGTTGTGGATGCGTGGAATGGCATCCCGGTGGAGACAAGGACTGTGTCAGAACTGAAGAAAGCGTGGGACAAGGACTATGTCAGAATTTAAGAAAGCGTGGGACAGGCATGTGGGATCCCTTAGGAAAGGAAAAGTTAGTGGTTATTGATGGTGGGCAGTCTGGATTGGCCATCTGGCCCTTATCTGCCATCATGTTCTATGTTTCCAGGTAAACAAGGATTGCACATGCTACTACATCTGGATTTTGTTGGTTGATTAGAAATTTTCTGGTGCATTATTGATTCACTTTTATGTAAATACTAACCAAAGTCCGAGGGAAAATAGTCAAAACTCAATCTTTCATATAGAAATTTTTTTTACTTTATATTATTTTCTCTTATTAAACACAATGGACTAGATTCTATATATTGTGCCTCGGTTTCCGCACAGAAATCAAAGCATCTTCTAAAGTATGCTTTAATTGAGATGTACGTTATAGAATACACCAGGTGCTTCTCTGTGCGACTGAATTTAGTCATGGTCAATTACTCCAACTAAAACCTGGTGTAAATCCTGACGCCTAAATTAGGCACGAAATGGGTGCATTCTGTAACAACATGCCTAGATTTTAGAAACGCCCATGACCCGCCCATTGCATGCCCATGACCAAGCCTACTTTTCAGCTATGCAACTCAGAATTTACGTGCTGCACCATGTTACAGAATACGCTTAGCAAGTGGTTGGCATAAATTCTAAGTAATGCCAATTAGTACTGATAATTGCATGTTAACATCCAATTATCAGCGCTGATTAGCTTGTTAACTAATTATGCACATCGTTATAGAATATGCTTCGATTGCCACACGGAAATCGAGGTGCAATATATAGAATCCTGGGGAATATGTAGCACAGTGTATATTTAAGGTGGATAGGGAGACCCTCAGAAGTGTAACTCACCCATGCAGCATTCCAGAACTTCTGGAATTGCTATAGAGGGTGGACAAGTTTCTCAGTCACCAGATCTCCCATTCTGTCATGATCACCCACATGACTCTATTGCCAGCCCTATATTATGACCAATAAACATTGGTATCTTACTCAAAATGTTTTACAAATCCTATCATCCTAATAATGTATCTTCTTGAAAACACACTGATGATAATAATACTGATAATGTCCCTTTTTAAACACACTGTGAAACATCCAGCATTCAGGATAACAGTAAAAGCATTCAAGCTTATATGCTATAAATCTTATAAGGTTAAACACTTATTTCAAGGTTGCTAGGTGTGAACTTTCCTACCTGGCAGTGCTTATTGTATAAATATTGGGAAAACACCTAGCATTCACCTAGCATTCTCTCACTTCTCCCCTCACCTGCCCTGGATCCTTCAGTCTGTTTTTATGCCATTTTCATGCTGAAACTGAGCTGCACAGTTACATGTATTCAATTCTCTGGAAAATGTATCCAGCAATGGCATCTGTGCTGTGAAAACACCCATAAAAATTTGGGGTCTTTTTGTACTCTCATAGAACCTCTAATTAACTGGAAAATAAATATTTATAAACCCCTCAGAAGAGAAACCTGAGGTATGTTTTAAGAGTAAGTTTGTGGTAACTTGAGCAAGGGTGGGCCTGGAGCCGGGACAAACTGGAGCCACACAATGGGTGCAGACAAAGGAAAATACTGTTTATTATAAGTATCAGGTAAGGGTCGTGTTCCATTCCCAGGTAGGGAAGAGAAAATGAACACAAAAATGTTCCTTAGATGTAGTAAGGTTTTCCAGTGGCCTGCTCCTGCAGGGTCATGGCATACATTACTGTCTCTCAGCATGGCAGCACACTTTAATTGTCTCTGGCTTGGTTCCCCAGAGTTACCAGTGTAGTCTCTAGCAGTTACTTAGGTCAAAAATCCAAAGTTGCAAGGTTCCAAGTTGAACTTGGCCTACCTGACTGTAGAGGTTATAGTTCACACTTAGGTAGTGGAGGCAAATGTAGCGTCGCTGCTTCACTCTGGGCTTCCTTAACCTAGCTGTGCGCTGGGCTTTTATGCTTCCTGGACCATACCCTCCTCTTTTTCCCTTCCCATGTCACTTCCCTCTTGGGTAGGACTATGGGTTTTAAAGTGGCTCTGACATTGTTAGCAAAATGGTAGTGCCTTATAGACTCCCTCACATACTCTCCACTTAGCTCAATCATACCCATGAGTGCCTGCCATGTCAGATTCCACCTCCCACCTAAAAGAAATCAGCGTTGGCATGACCTTAGCCTGCCCAAAATCGAACCTCAAAAGTAAAGAACTGAAGGCTGAGAAACCACCGCATGATGTGGGCATTTGTCTCCTTGTGGTGAGCCATCCATTTGGGAGGTTCGTGGTCTGTCTAGCAAAACGTGATGTCCCAGCAGATAATACTGGAACATCTCCAAGATCCATTTGACAGCTAGGGCCTCCTTTTTAATCACTGCATGGTTTCACTCCCTAGGAAACAACTTCTGGCTGATGTAGGCCACATGATGTTCTTCAATAACAAGTGTGAAGACTCAACAACACTCTTTAGTGAAAGGAGGAAAAAGATCTCATCATACTGTAGCACTAAGAACACGTGGAGGGGCATAATCGAACGCGAACGCCTATCTCCATGGGCGTCTATGTCCGAAAACGGGTGCGTGAAGAGGCGGGACAGACCGTATTTTCGAAAAAATGGACGTTTTTCAGCTGGGCGTTTGTTTGTTTTTTTAGCGATAATGGAAACTAAAAATGCCCAGCTCAAAAACGTCCTAATCCGAGCCATTTGGTCATGGGAGGGGCCACGATTCGTAGTACACTCGCCCCCCCCTGACATGCCAGGACACCAACTGGGCACCCTAGAGGTCAGTGCGGTGGACTTCAGACAACGCTCCCATATGCATAGCTCCCTTACCACGGGTGCTGAGCACCCAACCCCCAACCCCCCTCCCCCAAAACCCACTACCCACAAATGTACAACACTACCATAGCTCTTAGGGGTGAAGGGGGGCACCTACATGTGGGTACAGTGGGTTTTGGAGGCCTCCCATTTACCAGCACAAGTGTTACAGGTGGGGGGGGATGGGCCTGGGGCCACCTGGCTGAAGTGCACTGCGGTACCCACTAAAAGTGCTCCAGGGACCTGCATACACGCAGGCCTCTAGGACTTGTTGCTGCTGTATAACATTGGCACACCAGTTGACACCTGAAGACTAATCTCTCCGAAAACGTCCTTTATTGGAATAAGCACGCTTACTCACAGTTAACTGCAGATCAGAGGTTGTGCCCCACTGGCAACGAGTCTCCCTGGTACTGAGATTAGCAGTAGGTCAGAGCTGGCAGAATGGTGTACAATGCCCTCTTTCAGCCACATTCAAGGTAAGAACTAAGTTCTGTAACGTGGCTAACACGTGAAAGGGATCTAAAACTGGCTTACAAAAATGGCCACTACCTCATGGACTACCGGAAACAAAACAGGGCACACTCTGACCCAGTAAGCAGAGGGAAAAGCACCATGGGAGTAGAGCCTACCAACTACCAACATCGTGAGCATTTGCCACAAGCTAGTGGAATCACGGAGCCCAATACCCTACACCCATCACAATGCATTGCTGATGTGACTCTGCAGTGCGCATAACAGAAAAGGTGTCACACCCGAGAGCCACATCAGAACCAGGGAAAGGCTGTCACAGGATAGAACACATTCTGCTGTCATGGAGGTGGGTACGGCATTTGAGGCTGGCATACAGGCTGGAAAACAAAGTTTTTAAAGTGGGGGGTTTTTTGGTGGGAGGGGGTTAGTGACCACTGGGGGAGTCCGGGGAGGTCATCCCCGATTCCCTCCAGTGGTCATCTGGTCAGTTGGGACACTTTTTTGGGACCTGTTCGTGAAAAAAAAGGGTCCACAAAAAGTGACCCAAAATCGCAGTAAAAACACCATTTTTTTTTTCGATTATCAGCTAAAGACGCCCATCTCTCCTCGGCCGATAACCACGCCCCAGTTCCGCCTTCACCACGCTCTCAACACGCCCCCATAAACTTTACCCATTTCCGCGACGGATTGCAGTTGGAAACGCCCAAAATCGGCTTTCGATTATATTGATTTGGGTGCCCACGGGAGAAAGACGCCCAGCTCCCGATTTGGGTTGCAAAATAGGTGTTTTTCTCTTTTGATTATAAGCAGAATAGTTCTTCTTCAAATGACTATAAGGCACACAGTTAAAAAGTAATCACAGATCACAAAAAACCTCCTGGAAAAGTTTTTTTTTTTGTTTAATCATTTTTATCTTGCAAAACAATTTTAGAGTTTACTAGTGTGTTTTTGCTCGTGACTAGCAGTGGAGCGACCATTTTCCAGCAGCAGTACAGCTGTTACCAGTGGGTTTCCTTGAAGAAGCCATCACGAAACAGGTCCGTCAGAACTACACTGTTTTGAGCTTTGAAGCTGGGGCTGTTTGCATGAACACTGCTTTATCCAGTTAAGTCCCGGGCTTTCTCTATTTCTTGTTGGGGGACTATATCTGATCGGTTTTTGAGTAAGCGAGTACATTTAAACACACTAGCAAACACTAAAATTGTTTTGCAAGATAAAAATTATTAAACAAAAAGAACATTTTTCCAGGAGGTTTTTTGTGATCTGTGATTACTTTCTAACTGTGTGCCTCAGTCATTTGAAGAAGAGCTATGTGTTCTTATTGCCACAGTATGATGAGACCTTTTTCCTCCTTTCACTAAAGAGTGTTGTTGAGTTTTCACACTTGTTATTGAGTTATCTCACAGTCAGTACTAGTGAAGCGGATATGAGTGAGTTTTGCACATGATGTTCTTCACCATCCACTTCATGGGCTAAGACTGCCCTAAGCCCGACCTCTGATGCATCCGTCTGTACCACAAAAGGCCAGCTTCAGTCCTGGCTGACCAGGACTAGCTCTGATAAGATGGCCTTCTTTAGGGTCTGGAAAGCAGTGACCAGTTCCGACATCCAATGCACCTTCTCAGCGGCTTTCTTCTGCAGGAGGTGGGTCAGTGGCTCCACTTTCACAGCAAACCCTGAAATGAAGTGTCAATAATACCCCACGAGCCCCAGGAAGGCTTGCACCTCGACGTCTCTTTGCCACACTGAACTCTATCCTCAAAGTGCCTTCACCTCCAACCCCCCCTTCACTTCCCCCCCCCCCCCCCAGACTCTGGCTGAGTTCTTTCATGATAAGGTTCACAAGATTAAACTTGAATTCTCAACCAGGTCACCTCCACCTTTCCTTTCCTTAGTCCATTCTCTCCCTCCAACCCCTGCCTCCTTTGCTTCCTTTTCCAAAATCACTGAAGAGGAAACTACACATCTTATTTTCTCCTCGAAACCAACTACTTGTTCCTCTGATCCTATTCCCACCCATCTACTTAACACTATCTCTCCTACTGTCATCCCTTTTATCTGTCATATCCTCAATCTTTCACTGTCCACTGCGACTGTTCCTGATGCCTTCAAAGATGCCGTAGTCACACCACTCCTTAAAAAACCTTCATTGGACCCTACCTGTCCTTCCAACTATCGCCCCATCTCCCTCCTCCCTTTCCTATCCAAGATAATTGAACGTGCTGTTCACCACCGTTGCCTTGACTTTCTTTCATCTCAAGCTATTCTTGATCCACTTCAATCTGGCTTTCGCCCCCTTCATTCAACTGAAACAGCGCTTGCTAAAGTCTCCAATGGTCTGTTCCTGGCCAGATCCAAAGGTCTCTATTCTATACTCATCCTTCTCGATCTATCTGCTGCTTTTGACACTGTTGATCACAGCCTACTCCTTGATACGCTGTCCTCACTTGGATTTCAGGGCTCTGTTCTTTCCTGGTTTTCTTCTTATCTCTCCCAGCGTACCTTTAGCGTATACTCTAGTGGATCCTCCTCTACTTCTATCCCACTGTCAGTTGGTGTACCTCAGGGATCTGTCCTGGGACCTCTTCTTTTCTCCATCTATACCCCTTGGTACTCTGATCTCATCGCATGGTTTTCAGTATCATCTTTACGCTGATGACTCCCAGATCTACCTCTCCACACCAGAAATCTCAGCAGGAATCCAGGCCAAAGTATCAGCTTGCCTGTCTGACATTGCTACCTGGATGTCTCAGCGCCATCTGAAACTAAACATGACCAAGACTGAGCTTCTCATCTTTCCCCCTAAACCAACCTCTCCTCCTCCCCCATTCACTATTTCTGTGGATAACACTCTCATCCTTCCTGTCTCATCAGCTCGTAACCTTGGGGTCATCTTCGACTCCTCCCTCTCCTTCTCTGCATATATTCAGCAAACTGCTAAAACCTGTCATTTCTTTCTCTATAATATCAGCAAAATTCGCCCTTTCCTTTCTGAGCACACTACCAGAACCCTCATCCACACTCTTATCACCTCTCGCTTAGACTATTGCAACTTGCTTCTTACAGGTCTCCCACTTAGCCATCTCTCTCCTCTTCAGTCTGTTCAAAATTCTGCTGCACGACTAATATTCCGCCAGTGTCGTTATGCTCATATTAGCCCTCTCCTCAAGTCACTTCACTGGCTTCCTATCCGTTTCTGCATACAGTTCAAACTCCTCTTATTGACCTAAGTGCATTCACTCTGCAGCTCCTCAGTACCTCTCCACTCTCATCTCTCCCTACATTCCTCCCCGGGAACTCCGTTCACTGGGTAAATCTCTTATCTGCACCCTTCTGACTCCACTGCTAACTCCAGACTCCGTTCCTTTTATCTTGCTGCACCATATGCCTGGAATAGACTTCCTGAGTCGGTACGTCAAGCTCCGTCTCTGGCCGTCTTCAAATCTAAGCTAAAAGCCCACCTTTTTGATGCTGCTTTTAACTCCTAACCCTTATTCACTTTGTTCAGAACCCTTATTTTATCATCCTCACTTTAATATTCCCTTATCTCTTGTTTGTTCTGTCTGTCTGTCCTAATTAGATTGTAAGCTCTGTCAAGCAGGGACTGTCTCTTCATGTTCAAGTGTACAGCGCTGTGTACGTCTAGTAGTGCTTTAGAAATGATAAGTAGTAGTAGTATTTTGTGGTCTGGGGTGATCGCCTTCACCTTCCAAACCTGCCATTTCCTGAGAGAGTACCCTAGGTACTGGACCTCCTGTCCTCCCCGGAAGCATTTCTTCAAATTTGCTGTCAATCCAGCTGTCTGGATCAAGTTGGTCCTCCAGTCTTTGCTGTAAATGATAATGTCATCTAAGCAGGAGGTCAACAAGGCATTGAAATATCTCAGGAGCCCCATGAAGGCAAAAAAGGCAGTACAGTGACCTAGAATAGACCTTGAAGAGTCACAAAATCTGTCTTTTCCTTGGCAGCTGGATTGAAGGGCATCTGCCAGTACTCTTTGGTCAGGTCCAGTGTTGATATGAACCGGGCTTCTTCCAGTCTTTCGATGAGTTCATCGACCCTTGGCATTGGGCAGTTCTCCAGTTTGGAGACAGCATTAACTCTCTGGAAGTCAATGCAGAACAGGAGACTTCCATCCAATTTAGGCACCAGCACAATGGGTAATGACCAATTACTGGTGGATTCTTCAATAACACTTAAGTATAGCATTTCAGATTCTTTCTCCACTACCTGCTGATGGGCTTCTGGGATCCAGTATGGGTGCTGTTGGACCACCACACCTGGCATGGTGATGACATCATGGGTCACAAGGTGAAGCCAGCACAGCATGTTGGAGAAGATGTCCTGGTTCTGGTGGACCAACTGTTCCAGGTCAGCTCTCTATGAGGCTAAAAGCTGCTTGCCAAACAGAATGTGCAAGGGCTTGGGCTGTGTCGGAACATCTGGACCCAAATTGTACTTGTGAACTTGGGCCGTAGTTATCTGGATCCACTTCTTCAAGAGATTGATGTGGAAAATGTTTTATTTTCCTTCTCCTGCCCAGCTGGGCTATCTTAAAGTTGACAGGGCCTGTTTTCTCTACTATCTTGTAAGACCCTTGCTATTTACATAGCAGTTTACTTTCTAACAAGGGCAGAAGAACTAAAACTCTGCTCCCTGACTGGAAGGTCTACTGATTGGCCTTTTGGTTGGGCTTGTCTCATCTCAGCCTTCTCCAAGAAGAGTTTGGCAGCCTTGCCAGCTTTCATTAGTTTTTTCTGTGTGATAACTAGGGTTCTTCCTCCCAGGCTGGGTTCCTCCTCCCGTTCCTTGACGTTTCCGTTCATATAACAATTCAAACAATTGAACTCTTGAACAGCAAACAGTATATACAGGAGCAGGGTGTCCCAGTTCTTCCCATAGTCAGCCACAGACCCTCAGTATTTGCTTAAGAATCTTGTAAAAGCATTCTATCAGACTGTCTATCTATGGATGATCTACCGATGTCCGCAAGGTCTTTACTTTTAGCAGGGCACACACTTGCTTCATGACTCGACATAAAAATGGTGCTGCCTTGGTCAATCAATATCTCGGTAGGAATCCTCATGTAGGAGAAAACTTCCCAAAGAGCGCTGGACACAGTGGTAATCTTCGTATTATGCAGTGCGATGTCCTCTGGATAGCGGGTTACATAATCCAGGATTACTAGAATATACTTGTTGTTACAAGTGGTTCATTCCAGTGGATCTAAGAAATCCATAGCCACCCTGTCAAATGGGGCATTGACAATGGGCATCAGCATGAGAGCGGCAGGTGGAACCCTCGCAGGACTGCTCAGCTGTCAAGTAGGGCGGGATTGACGGAAGAGCAATACTTGTTTGTGTACACTCCACCAGAAAAACTGGGCCAGGATCCATTCCTGAGTTTTCTCCTCCCCTAAGTGACCTCCTAACAGATGACTGTGTGCTAATTTCATGACCTGCCTGTGATGTGTGGGACTACGTCTTCCTTCTCCAGAGTTCCCTTGGTCACCCTATACAATAAATCATTCTTTACTATGAAATACTAGGACTAGGGGGCACGCAATGAAGCTATAGAGTAGCACATTTAAAATTAATTGAAAAAAATATTTCACTCAACATGTAATTATACTCTGGAATCCATTGCCAGAGAATGTAGTAAAAGCAGTTAGCTTAGCAGAGTTTAAAAAGGTTTGGATATCTTCCTGAAAGAAAAGTCCATAAGCCATCATTAAAATGGACTTGGGGAAAATCCACTGCTTATTTCTAGGATAAGCAGCATAAAATGTATTGTACTGTTTTGGGATCTTGCCAGGTACTTGTAACCTGGATTGACCACTGTTGGAAACAGGATGCTGGGCTTGATGGACCTTCGGTCTGTCCCAATATGCCAGTACGTATGTACTTATATGGGGGAGGTACCTTAGAAGGGTCCCGGATGTCCACAGGGTTCCCATCTACCATTACAACTTTGGCCTGGGCTTCTTTAAGGGATTTGTTCTCTTCCTGAGCCCTCTTAAAATTTCCCATGGCCCCTTCCCCACTCTACTCAGACAGACTGTCTAAAGGGTTTGGACATCTTCCCCTGACCCTCGGTCTTTATCAACTGCAGCCCCTAAGTTTAATGGGCAGCGCCATTTCTCTAACCGCCACTGTTGGTGGGGCTTAGGCAGTTTTAGGTTCTCAGTGTACAAATCGGGATCTTGCTGTGTTGAGTCTCTGACTACCTGGATGATTGCCAGTAAGCTGCCTCTTAATCTGTCAAACACAGAGGCAGTAGTTCTCTCTAGAATCCCTTTGCTAAATCTGCCTGGTATCTTGGTGTTAGAACATCAAACCATTTGTAATTCCTCAGCAAGTACTGTATGATGTCTTGGGGTTAGGCCCCAAACTGGAAATGTGATACAATTGATAGTTTTATAAACTGCATATTTTACACAGGCTGGTTTTTACTTGAATGCCCTAATTTCTATACAGTTGTGCGTTGTAAGAGGCCCTTTTACTAAGCTGAAGTAGGACTACCGCTGCAATAGCATATGGCAAATTGGCCCTACTGCTGGGCTACTGCTGAAGTCTGGCGATAGTGCCGGCGTGTGCCATGCACCATTTACGGCACTCAAAATTTTTAACATTTTTTTAGCACCGAGGGCTTACCCTGTGGTAATCGGGCAGCACTGTGCACTGCCCAGTTAGCACAGGAACCCTAAATAGGAGGTGGTAAGGGCTCCCCTAGGAAATAGCCACACAGAAAGTGCTTAACTTACCACATAACCATTTCTGTTAAAAAAAAAATCCTTTTACTTGCTGCGATAAAAGAGGGCATACAGCAAACCCACAGTGCCACGCCACAGCAGGGGTTCTTTTACGGCAGCTTGGTAAAAGGACCCCTATGACTCATCTCCATTTAGACTACTGTCAGTTTATTTTGAGATACCTGCTTCAATTGTTCAAAATGCACCAACCACATCATTCCTAGTCTTTTGCTGTTGCACTGTCGACCCACTCATTTACATTTATAGTTTTAAGTTGTGGTGCTATTATTTGTTACTGTATGAATTAACACCTTCATTGTTGAAATATCTGCTGATTGTATATATGCTTATGTGTACCTTGCATTCTTCCTCTCAAGGGTTGTTAAATTGGAACATAAGACAAGCACTGCTGAATCAGACCAAGGTCCAGCGAGCCCAACATTCTGTCTCCAACAGTAGGCCACTCTGGCTTACAAGTTCCCAGCAGATCCTAAAAAGTAGATTTGCTTTCTCATAGAAGATTTCAAGGGATGAACAAAGACTTTTGCAAGGTTACTTAAATAAAAAATTTTGTATGGACTTTTCCTCCAGGAACGTGTCCAAACCTCTTTTGAATCCCACTATGTTTGTTGTCTTGATCACATCCTGTGGCAATAGATTCTACAGCTTAGTTATGCATTGCATGAAAAAGAAAATCTTTCTACAATTTGTTTATAGACTGCGTTCATTATTTTCATGGAATATCCTCTTTTTGTGTTGTTTGACAGGTTAAAGTGCTGTGAAATCCTGATCTCACTCCTACTCCTCAGTTGGTGGTCCAAGGTTTTGGAACTTTTTGCCTATTCATCTTTGTTTTAAGGCTGATTTATTGTGTTTTTGTAAAAATGTCAAGATTTACCTATTTTTATAAATCTTTTTGTTTGCTTTTTAGCTGCATCCTGATTAGGTTGTGTATTTTTTAAAATTGTTATTAATTATTATTATTACTTAAGAACTGTGTGTTTGTATTGTCTTTTTGCAGTCATAAGTTGTTCATTGATTTATCTTTCATTTTTTCTTATGTTTGTTGTTATCCACCTAGAATTTAAGATGTTCAGAACGTAAATTACTAATAAGTAAATAGATGCCCTGAGAGCTTTTGAGAGAGGGAGAGAATGTGGTGAGAATGTTCTGGTTCATCAGTGGAGGGGATGTGAAAAGAGAATTTCTGGGGTGGTAGTGGGTATGTGGAGAGAGTTTTATGGGAATTGAAGTGTGACGATTGAACCTAGGAAGGGAGTAGAAAGAACTGGAACAGAAGATGAAGGGGGAATAGGAGGACCCAAGATGAGGGTGAAGGTATTCAAAGAAGGGGAGAGAGAGCATATAAGTACATAAGTACATAAGTAGTGCCATACTGGGAAAGACCAAAGGTCCATCTAGCCCAGCATCCTGTCACCGACAGTGGCCAATCCAGGTCAAGGGCACCTGGCACGCTCCCCAAACGTAAAAACATTCCAGACAAGTTATACCTAAAAATGCGGAATTTTTCCAAGTCCATTTAATAGCGGTCTATGGACTTGTCCTTTAGGAATCTATCTAACCCCTTTTTAAACTCCGTCAAGCTAACCGCCCGTACCACGTTCTCCGGCAATGAATTCCAGAGTCTAATTACACGTTGGGTGAAGAAAAATTTTCTCCGATTCGTTTTAAATTTACCACACTGTAGCTTCAACTCATGCCCTCTAGTCCTAGTATTTTTGGATAGCGTGAACAGTCGCTTCACATCCACCCGATCCATTCCACTCATTATTTTATACACTTCTATCATATCTCCCCTCAGCCGTCTCTTCTCCAAGCTGAAAAGCCCTAGCCTTCTCAGCCTCTCTTCATAGGAAAGTCGTCCCATCCCCACTATCATTTTCGTCGCCCTTCGCTGTACCTTTTCCAATTCTACTATATCTTTTTTGAGATACGGAGACCAGTACTGAACACAATACTCCAGGTGCGGTCGCACCATGGAGCGATACAACGGCATTATAACATCCGCACACCTGGACTCCATACCCTTCCTAATAACACCCAACATTCTATTCGCTTTCCTAGCCGCAGCAGCACACTGAGCAGAAGGTTTCAGCGTATCATCGACGACGACACCCAGATCCCTTTCTTGATCCGTAACTCCTAACGCGGAACCTTGCAAGCATCAGGGATTGCTGGGCAGGGATTAGGGAGGGAAGACAGTACCTTGGATATGAGGATCCAGGAGAAAGAGAGAAATGGGGCTGGATATATAGAGGGGAGAGAGAGGGAGAAAGGTTCTTTGGTGAAGCAGAAAAGATGTGGGATGGAGTGTGAGAGAGAGGACCCTAGATTTCTAAGGGGGGGGGGGGGATAAGAATCCAGGGAAATAAAGTAGGAGGAAAGGGATGGGCAATAGTGGAAAAAGCATGTGAGAGAGAAAAAGAGCAAGAGGAATGCAGGTTGGCAGGAAGAGGAAGAGGAAAGCAGCAGAAAAAGAGAGCTGAAACAGAGAAGAAAGAAGTGAAAGTATTAAATTATACACCACGAAGGAAGGAGACAAAAGGAAGATAAAGAAATGGGAAGAAAGGAAACCAGACAGAAAGAGATAGAGAGAACAATGCTAGAATAGAAACAAGACCAAAGAATGAGGGAAAAAAGACACTGAGCCAGAAAAATCAAGTCAGTGACAGCAAAGTTGGAAGCTATTTTATAAGGATGGGCAGCCCAAACTTTTTTTAGTTTTCATTTTCCTATGTCATGTGCAGCTTTGCTGATTTTGTTTTGTTATAGTTAGACTTCATTTTCATTCCAGGAGCAATGTTATTTGTAAAGAGTGCACACCATTTGCAAAGAGGGCACACAATTTCCCAATAGTGCACGCATGGGTAATGGTTCACACATGTACCAATTGTTTGAACATGGGCACACTATCAGGAAAGAGTGTGTATTCTTTGCAGAGTGCACACTATTGTCAGTGAACAAGAAAACAATTTGTTAATGACATGCAGCAACATGAGATATGTCATTAACCCATTAGTGCCCAATGTTCCCATTATAAGCCATATGGGAACAAATTGATTTGCTCCCATATGGGAATGGTGGGCACTAATGGGTTAACACTTCCTATGTGGTTGCAAATGACAGCCTGTCTCTATTATTTCTGATAAAGAATTTTAATAACTCAGTGTAAAATATCTTGAGATTCAGCTGAACGCTTCTGACTGGGATGTGCCTCCATCATAGAAAGTATATGTGTAGAGGACATACAGAAATTGTCTTTAGCAATGTTAGGTATGTGAACCTTTGGCTTGGAAAGCTCTTGCAGTTTCTAGAACCGGTGCTGATCCTTCCTTGCTGAGTGACATTGGTAGGAGGAGACATCTCAGTGGAGGGAATCTGAGGGACTATAAATACCAAGCCCATGGGAGGGGCCTGGTCCTTGGCGTTCCGCTCTCTGGCCACCACACCCAGTGCACAGGGGAGAGAAGAGGGAAAAGTAACAGAACTTTCCCAATTGCTGTACTGATCCCAGATGGATATGGAGCAGGAACCAGGCCACCAGCACTGACTTCAAAGGTATAAGGAGAGAAATGATGAAAACCATGTAGCTGTGAGAATCTATCCATGAGAAGTATCAGGACAGCAAACCCCACTGGTGAATCCCATTGGGGAAGGGACTACATACCTGTAAGCTCAAAGAGCCTAGCTCTCTGACAAACTTAGGGGCCCTTTTACTAAGCCGCAGTAGGGCTACCGTGCAGGCAGCATGTGCCAAATCGACCCTACCGCCAGGGTAGCACGGGCACCCGGCGGTAATTCTGGGGGAGCATTCCCAGCAGTAATCGGCAGCGCGGCCACATTGTCGCGCACTGCCTGATTACCACACGAGTAGCATATGAGACATTCCTTCTAAGTAGGTAGCGGTAAGGGCTCAGGCAGTAAATAGCCGTGCCCTTATTTTAATATTAGCGCACAGATGTTTACTGCCCCAATTTTAAAAAGGCCTGTTCCTCACCGTGATAAAAAATGGCCCAGCGTGCGCCAATTTCACGCACCAAAACTAGTGCAGGCCACTTTTTTTACTGCAGCTTAGTAAAAGGACCTCTTAGAGCAGCTGTACAGGAGTTTTCTGCAAGGGACCTCTGCCAGGGCAGAGCCTTTAGCAGATTGCCTAATTAGAGATTGTGAAATGTTGGATTCTACTTAATTTCTACTGATTGTAACTTATTTGTAGAGAGAAGTTGTCCCTTCTTTTACATGCCTAATCCAAGTTAAGTAAACCTTTGGTTTGAATTTTGCAACTACTGGACTGGACTGCTTTATTGGATGACAGAAGTGTGCTGAATGAGTGAATTTGGAGGCCAGAAGGCAACACCAGCTTGCTGGTCCTGGTCCTAACCTCAAACCCCAGTAACCTGCCCTGCACAAGAGCAGAAGTAAGGAGAAGGTTGATGGTGAGTAAACTAATGGAAATGCTTCTAGAGGATCTTGAGGTTTCTCGAATCAAATGTACTGCAGGACCCGAGGCAGCATGGCTTCACTAGAGGCAGGTCATGTCAGACAAATCAGATTGATTTCTTTGACTGGGTGACCAAACAGTTGGACATGGGAGAGGCAGTAGATGTGGTGTACTTGGATTTTAACAAAGCCTTTGACACGGTCTCGCACAGGCAACTGATAAATAAACTGAGTGCCCTCAGTGTGGGATCTAAGGTGGCTGACAGGGTTAAAAAGTGGAGAGGAGTGGCCTAGTGGTTAGGGTGGTGGACTTTGATCCTGAGGAACTGAGTTCAATTCCCACTTCAGGCACAGGCAGCTTCTTGTGACTCTGGGCAAGTCACTTAACCCTCCATTGACCCATGTAAGCCACATTGAGCCTACCATGAGTGGGAAAGCGTGGGGTACAAATGTAACAAAACAAAAACTGGTTAAGTGGAAATGGAGCTTGTTCTGAGGAAAGGGCTGTTATCAGTGGTGTTCCACAAGGTTTGGTCCTTGGGCTGGCTCTTTTTAACATCTTCGTGAGTGATATTGCAGAAGGACTGTGTGGTAAGGTTTGTATCTTTGTGGTTAATACCAAACTCTGTAATAGGGTGGACACCCCGGAGGGTGTGGATGGTATGAATAAGGATCTAGTGAAGTTTGGTCCGATAACTGGCAACTAAGATTTAATGCTACGGTTCAAAACTCTGCTGCCCGTCTCGTCTTCTGCCAGGGTCGCTTTACTCATACTACCCCTCTCCTCAAGTCGCTTCACTGGCTCCCTATCCGTTTTCGCATCCTGTTTAAACTTCTTCTACTAACCTATAAATGTATTCACTCTGCTGCTCCCCAGTATCTCTCCACATTCATCCTTCCCTACTCCCCTTCCCGTGCACTCCGATCCATGGATAAATCCTTATCTGTTCCCTTCTCCACTACTGCCAACTCCAGACTTCGCTCCTTCTGTCTCGCTGCACCCTACGCCTGGAATAAACTTCCTGAGCCCCTACGTCTTGCCCCATCCTTGACCACCTTTAACTCTAGATTGAAAGCCCACCTCTATAACATTGCTTTTGACTCGTAACCACCTGTAACCTCTCACTTCTACCTACCCTCCTCTCCTCTTTCCTCTACACATTAATTGATTTGTTTGCTTTATTTTTGTCTATTAGATTGTAAGCTCTTTGAGCAGGGACTGTCTTTCTTCTATGTTTGTGCAGCGCTGCGTACGCTTTGTAGCGCTATATAAGTGCTAAATAGTAGTAGTAGTAGTAGTACTAAAATCCAAGGTACAGTATAGTGGATGAAATGTTTCTGTGTATGAAAGAAGAGCGGGACTTAGGGGTGATTGTGTCTGAAAACCTTAAGGTGGCCAAACAGGTAGAAAAGGCGACAGTCAAAACCAGAAGGATGCTTGGGTGCATAAGAAGAGGGATGACCAGCAGGAAAAAAGAGGTGATAGTACCCCTGTATTAGTCTCTGACGAGGCACCGGTTAGAGTACTACGTGCAATTCTGGAGACCGAACCTACAGCAAGATATAAACAGGATGGAGTCAGTCCAGAGGGCGGCTACAAAATTGGTTATCAGTCTCCGTCATAAAACATATAGGGACAGTCTTATGAACTTCAACATGTATACACTGGAAGAGAGGTGGGCGAGAGGGGATATGATGGAGACATTGAAATACCTCAGTGGCATCAATGTACAGGAGGTGAGCCTTTTTCAAATGAAGGAAAACCCTGGAATGAGAGGGCATAGGAAGAAGTTGAGAGGAAATAGGCTTAGGAGGAATCTAAAAAAAAAATACTCCTTCACGGAAAGCGTGGTGGATAAGTGGAATGGCCTCCCAGTGGAAGTAGTGGGGATGAAGACTGACAGAATTTAAGATAGCATGGGATAGGCATGTGGGATCCCTTAGGAAATGGAGAAGTTAGTAGTTACTGATGAAGGGCAGACTGGATGGGCTATTTGGCCCTTATCTGCCGTCATGTTTCTATTAATAAAGGAGGAAGTAAGGCCAAATGACAGCCGGCATGGTTAAAAAGTGAGGTGAAGGAAGCTACTAGAGCTAAAAGAAAATCATTCAGAAAATGGAAGAAGGATCTGACTGAAAATAATAGGAATGGCAAAGCACTGATAAGAAAGGCAAAGAGAGTCTTTGAAAAGAAGATTGTATTGGAGGCAAAAACACATAGTAAAAACTTTTTTAGATTATATTAGAAGCAAGCTGGTAAAAGAATCAGTTGCACCGCTAGATGACCAAGGGGCATAAAGGGCATAAAGGGCACTCAGGGAAGACAAGGCCATTGTGGAGAAATTAAATGAACTCTATGCTTTGGTCTTCACCGAGGAAGAAGTGGAAGAGATACCAGTGCTAGAAATGGTATTCAATGCTGATGAGTCAGAGAAACTGAAATAAATTTCTGTAAACCTGGAAGATATAATAGAGCAATTTGACAAATGCTGCGGAGAGGTTCTGGAAACCAAATTTAGACTCTTAGATAGAAATTTGAAATCCAGAATCTCCAGGGTAACTTTCTCAGAAGTGCTCCATTTTCCATGTGCAGGGATCAAAAAGACAGGTAGAGCTCTGGAATATCAATGCATGGATGAGATGATGGTGCAGGGCAGTGGCATAGCCAGACCTGACATTTTGGAAAGACACTAGGCATATGGGTGTGAGTAGTTCTTGATATACTTCTAAATATAGGTCAGTAGATTCAGTACTTGCATAGTAGTGTACTTAATGATGATGGATTTCTAAGTAAACAGTCTGGCCTGCATCAACATAAATTACAAAAAATCAGGAAGATCAAATCCAACCAACCAAGTTAAACCTTAAACTCACTATAGTAAACTTGGGTTCAGAATAATTTATCTTTTTATATATATATATATGTATGCACTTTAAAAAAATGCTAAAGTGTTTTAAATTGTTTTAAATGTGCTCAGACCATACCGTTTACACCCATTATATCCCCAAGAGGAATATGTGGTGGTGTCACAATGGAACCATCATTGCACATATGATGTTCCACCTCCTAATATTTGTGTATGTACATACAGCTGCGCCCAAGTAGATCTTACTCACCAATGTATGCGTATATCTATAATACATATGTATAAGTCATGGACTATTCACATTAAATATTGTTAGACTTGAGCTCAAACCTCCGCCCATAAATTATGGTACATTCCATATTGCCTTCTGATACATGGATAATAAAACATACAGTTCACTGTTTGTTTAAACCTAAAGGAGGAATATGTTAATTCATGACACCCTGATTTCTCTTCCCCCACATATCTTACACAAACCAACCCACAATGCGATATACACACATATTCACATAATTATTTCACTTCCCTTGGGGTATATTGTGCTCGTGCTTGTGCTTCATTAAAATCACATATCATTCATCCATTCCAATCTTGCCATCAAAATAACTGCTCCCTTTAACTCTGGCCGAGTTTCAAAAGTCTTCATCAGAAAGGGAAAAATACTAATCTTTTAAACCAATTTTCAGGCATCATAAATCCCCCGGGTGGGATCGCCTCTGGAGTCCTTC